>NC_133494.1:10335349-10502597 GCF_025370935.1 Choristoneura fumiferana
CCTGAAATTTGGAACAATGTAACAAAACATTAGCCTAATAACAATACTGTTCTCTAATTAAAGAATGTCGATCGGGCGTGATCCAGACTCAATTATGATTACCTGAAAATTTTATTGTATAAGTGTTTAATTAAGTCAAAAAATCTCTCTAATATCTTTAGTCTCTTCGATCTGAAAATGTTTACTATGTCTGATCACTTTGCAGGAGAAGGCAAATAATTGCATTACTCCTTTGCTTACCAGTTCAACGAGGATGAAGGGCAAATCATCTCAAATCTAATGACTTATATATGGCGAGATCCTTTCCTTATAAGTCATAATGTAATGTTCGTCATAATTATTGTAACTCATAATTATTTTCCCGCTTTAACCGTACATTTTTCATAAAATTTTAAATGGTCATCCGGTAGGACTCTATAGGTTAGGTTAGGTTTGTTTTATAACAATTCTGAAAAATAAATGGTGTCAGAGAAAAAAAGAGTTACGCCAAACCTTCGTCAAACATTACATTATGACCACGGCGGCGGCATGGTTGTCTGCCAATACAAATAACGTATGCTAAAGAAATATATTCACCAAACCACTCTCTAAGAATTTGCTTTACATTTGGAACAAAATATAGAAAAATGAATTCCATGTTCATAGAACAACAAAGTATTGATTACACAAAAGCGCATTCGGAACGTGTGAGGTATCAATTTGTCGGTGTGTTCCCTTTGTCTCATCGGCAGCACTTAGCACCCTTTGTGCATTAGCGCGCGCCCGCGGGCGCCCGCGCCGGCCCCGCACGGGACCTCAACTCTATTTACAATCGGCATATATTATAGCAGGCTATGGGTGTATAAATATGTAGAGCAATATTTTTAAATTTGTACAAAAGTTGAAAAGCATTTTCGTTTTTTTTAGAAACGTTTTAAATGCACTTTTTAATTATTAATCCCGACTGGATGAATGATGAATGAATTCGACTGGATGGCAAACGAGCAAGTGGGTCTCCTGATGGTAAGATATCACCACCGCCCAAAAACATCTGCTACACCAGGGGGGGGGGTACTTGATTGTAGGGATAAGTACATTACAATAAAACTAATTTAATTTCATGATTTCTGCATTCTATGCGACTCATTATACGTATTTGTAGTAAATGAAGTGATAATAATGTTCAGTCGAACCATTTGATTCCTGACCCACTGTAGAACCTTCTCACAGTAGGTAAGTGACTCATTGAATTCCCTTGTCGAGCAATGTGATTCACTATGACTTTTTCTATGGAAAGGTTCCACATAGTGGGTCACGTTTCAGGTGGTTCGATAGTACCTATACCTTACCTATCTACGTGACACTCAAAATTCGAAACACCCTTACAGAAACCGGAAATTTATCTATTGTTTCCATTAAGAAATAAACCCTGAAGCAATCTTCCATATTCCAAAAATTGCCAAGTCCAAAGTATTCCGCTGAAACTCGCGCTCCATATTACCTACCGCAAGGGTTTGGCGCCCGGTACCCGAGGCAAGTGACTCCCAATCTATTCCGGGCAGAAATGCTATAAATACACACGCGGCCCTACCAAGTGCAATCAGCAATATACCTACAAAAAATGTTGAGTCAGAATTGTTGGTAATATTTTCTCTGCTGAAATAAAAATGCAAGTAAAAACTAGTCTGGTTATGAAAATCAACTGTGGAATGTTTAGATTGCTGAATATAAAACGGAAGCCTGTAACTTTTGACTGGGTTGCCCGAATTCGTAGAAATGGGGTCGGTTACTTTGTTTGAGACTAATATTTTTAATCTCCTAAGTAAATTTCAACTGTTTTACTTATGATATGAGTTCAAAACCATTTTTAAAACGTGTTCAAAAATCAACCTTGTCGGAATACACAAATTATTTTTGCTGAGTTCCGATTTTCAATAGTCACGATTGCAATTTGTGTCTTCTAAATTATAGCTAACGAGGAACTCTTGGATTAGATTATGAAAAGCGTCGGTAAGTCTCAGTGCAATCGCGAAGTTTATGCATGCGTTATAAACCGTTATTAGTTGGCAACTGCTTGTTAACATAGCTTTGTAGCGGCATTACAATATCTCTGATATGCTGATGTAGCCCAACTTTAATACGAACGCCGACTTGGGGCATTGGAGCTCCCTCACCACTTAATATTTATTGGGCCAATGTATGCGGTATAAGGAGAGGGCGTTGTAATCTTCTTGTAAGATGGTATAAACAAAATAGAGTAAAAATTTGTTTTCCCTAGCTTGTTCAGCTGTTTTTTTTTTATTTTTGAAATAGGTCCGTAATAATATACCTACATTAATAAGTAACTGTTTTTTTTTTAATTGTTTCCCGCTTACATTAAAAAGACGATTAAAAATAAACGTCTACATAGCACATTTTAAGAAATGTGCTCCACGATCGTGTGCCCTTAAATAGGTACTTAAATATCGAACCTTAAACTAACCTTCTTAGGTAAACGTAACTATAAAACTATGATAAACTTTATCAACAACCAATAATCATTGAGTTTGTTTGCCATCAATCAATACAAGACCATAGCTAGTTAGAGGGTGTGTGGGGCGAGCCAATTCCGCTCATGCCGCCACTAGTTGCAGCCAATTATCTGATAAGCCACTTCACCCTTCCTTTCGCCAAAGCGCTCCACACTTGTCACCCGCGTTGCCATGCCAACAAAATAACGAAATACCCGCATAATGCTCACAAATAAAATCATTTTCTTTCAATTTACTTCGATCCCCCCACAATTAAAAGTCTCGTCTGTCTAAAAGTGATTTGTTATCTTCTCTCTTTTGTAGGTAACGCAATTGTCTGGACAACGAACGTCTAGTTAGTTTTATTCCCTCGCTACTCGCCGGCGAAAGAACTTAGGGAACTTGCAGTCCGAAACGGGAAATTCTCTTGTACGTATTTACTAGAGGGGTCCAGTTTGGAGTTGTTTTACCTAGTTTCGAATTGTGGACTTTAGACCGAGAACAATGGTAATGGTACATATGGAAAGTATAGCTGAAACGTCTTTTATTTCGTGGTTTATTAAATTTATTCTACATAAAGCTAAGGTACCCTGTAAAATGTCCTAGTCTTTTTGACCCTTTACAAATCCATTATTTGGATATTTTCATATAATACACAAAGGCCTCTTGCGTCAATGAGAAAAAAACAACCCCACTAATAATTCATTACTATCTGTTACAAGCCGTTGAATCCCTGTCGCGCTTAAATAATAAAGTCACTAGCGTTCAGAACCGGAAAAGTCCTCGGCTGCACAATTCAATTAAGATTAACAAAACTTATTGAAACAAATCCTTTTGATTGTCACAGTATCGTTCTAAATCTCTATAGAATTTGTATCAAAAGGCTCGCATCCGCAGGTAGTTGGTATCTGGTGCAAGCGGACATTTGGACGGAATCGAGTTAGCGGTGTCCGACACGACACGACCACGACACACGACCCTTTGTAGGCTCGTCCGACTACAAATTGGCAGTTTAGATTCTAGTTCTATACCGCTGCCGTCCAACGTGCGGGCGTTGGTACACACGCCATTCTGAAACGGGCTTTTGCTTCTTTTGGTGAATTCCTCCGTTGAACTGCTCACGCGAAAATGATGCCGGAGGTTTGCAAATACTAGGTTTGTTTGTAGTAGTGCTATGATTTTACTAGACTGTATTTACGTCTTTATCTGTTTATGTGTCAATACTGATTATTATTAAAACAATGTGGCCAAGAAATTATTTTTAATAAATAGGAACGGTATAATTTTCACACAAGTTTGTTGCTGCTGCACAGCTATTCCTTGGCACGCCGTGTGTCCGATAAGCCACAACAGACAGAGCGTAGCCTGTTAACGATATATCTAGCACTATTTTTTACAGTTTAGTTCACAGCCCGTGTAGTGTGGCGGCCAATAAAACGTAATGAAAGCCGGCCGCCACTCGCTCGGCTCTCGACTTTAGGTTAATTAAATTCTCACATCGCTACGGTTAAATCTTGTTACCTGTCGGGTATTTCGCATGCTAAAACAATTGCTAATCAAAGTTTCTACACGAACCACAGAACATTTTAATATGATTTTAAAATATTTTTCAAAATATTAAATATTGCAATATTTTGTACGTATAACTGGGAGGTAATTCAAATTGACACATATTATCCATATGGCTATCTCTATATGTACAAGTCTTATAGAAATCTAACATCATAGCTATAATTTAGGGACCATTATGTACACTTAGTCAGTTAAAACATTAAATATTTGATAGCGAAAAAATCGTCATATTTACTGCGTTTCCAACGTTTTTCCTACTAATTAAATCGCAGTTAATCGGGGTTGTTGACTTAATCCCTGTTATTCCGATACTAATTTAGGAAATACAAAAGAACGTCGGACGATGGACTGAAACAATTTATTCCTTTGTAAAGATTTTCTCTTTGTCCTGTCGTACGCACACTTATACTTGAGAAATTGTTTATGTTCTTCTACAGTCAAAATTAACATAATCCTCCGATTATCGGGAGATACGCAGAATCCGCCGCCAAAACACTCATGTAGCTACGTAACCTCACATATCGTAACCCACATAAATATCACGAAAGCGGGCATGTTGTATATGAAAAATTCTTCGGCAAGCTATGTCATAAATCAATTTCTTACAAGCGCAAGCCCTAGGTAAACGCCTTTAATCGAGCAAACACGATGGATCCCGCAATATAAAAGATGATAATGTCAGAACAAAGTCCATCCCTCGGACATCGAGCAAGATTAAAGTGGACATTGACAGCTTACACACACACGCAAAAACATATATTATATATGTCTGTACATGTTGTACATATGTCTGGCAATGCAGTATCACTATTAACACATGCCTGTTCTATAAATTATTAATGTATTTAATTAAATGGTTTGCTAATGATCGTCGCTTAGGTAAACCTCAACATATTTACATATTTAAATATATTGACTTGGTGGTACAGTCTCTCTTTAAATATTTACCAAGCAATTAACAAATTGAAACCACCCCACGACATTAGACAGTCATAAAATTTTTAAGGTTAAAATGAACACTCATCATAATAAACTTCTTAACATGAACGACCAATTGTAGTGACTTTACCAAACACCCCACTACTGGGCAATTTCATAAATTACGAGCAGCAAAAGTAATGGTCTATTTGATAAATTATTAAGACAGTTGAGCACCTTTCGTTGGGCTATTTGTAAGTACCTACTTATACTCGTACAAATTGTACACAATGTAGTAATTTAACCAACGGGTCATGTTCTGCCCAGTCTATTCAATCTGTTGCTACGGCGTAGCGTCGTAGCACGCTCTACGTGATTGTAGCACTTGGTCAACTCTTAGTTATTACCATGATAAAATCGGACAGTTCTTTGCGAAACAAGGCAACTGCACTGAGATTAACCGTGAAAGAAAAATATTGTTCGGGATTGCAAAGGACTTACTAAAACTACGTTACTCGTGCAACTTACTAAAACTACGTTACTCGTGCAATCTCCCTTATAAATTCTTTAAGTTACAATTAGAAGTACCTAATTCCTTGAAACGCGTATACTTTCCACTACCTACCGAAACTTAAATAAAACATGCCTCAATCTTAATAAACATTTTAATACTACTACCTATCTATACTATCGTACTTAATAAATATTAATAATATTGTTGTGTCTTGTGTAGTTTTGTAATTAAATCTATTTCTTTCTTTCTTTCTTTCTTTCCTAAATATTTTCGATAAATCCTAAAAGTACGACCAGCGGGGTCATTTGTAGACCATTGAAGGATCAGCTTTTCCAGTCAAAACGTCGGCGTTAATCAAATCGCGATATTGCGCGCGCGTCGACGCCCAATTACCGCCCGTGCAAAGAGCCTTGCCAGCTCTTGTCCACTCCACGTAAACTGACTAGAAGAGATACAGATTTGAGAAAATAAATTTTCAATTTTTTTAAATCAAATAGCTAGGTATAGGTATTTGCAATTAACGTTCTCATATGAAAAGGGAATTATTATATCCATCTCTGCCTTCGAACTTTGCATAGTATAATGCAATGTTTTTCAACGTGTGGGTCTATTTAGGGGGAAGCCTATTGGTCCTAGGGGGGTCACGAAGGCCCTATTAGTGGCTGGGAAAACTACTTCAGTAAAAAAAACAATAAGTTCATAAATATTTATTAAAAAAATGTTAACTAACAAGTAATATTTGTCACAAAATAATTGAAAAAAAAAAACGGCGAAATCGCGAAATATTTCTTCATACTAAAGGGGTCGTGTCATGAAAAAGGATGAAAAACACTGGATAATGATGAAACACAATTGTAAGAACACGAGACCCAATAAGGACTCAAAATGATGGCATCTGAATGAAAGAGATTATATTGTAATTAGATAACATATATTTTTTAACATTACTTACTAAATAATTTGTAGCATTAATGCGTTTTTGAATACGCATGTAAATAATAACGCAACATATTTGCTTGATTACAAGTGTAAGGTGTACTAAAACTTACTTAGGTACAGTCTACTCGTGTCGTGACCGCCTCCATGACAAGTGTGATAAATATAAAAATCTGAATTTATTCAATAATCTGTGCCAAAACTTTGTTATAGGTAGTGCGAGTTTTTTGGAGCATCCGTCTTTCCTTAATGACAGTCTAAGCATATGCCATAAGGAAATAAAAGTATCGGTAGTTGTCGAGCACATTTGGCTACATCGGCCACTTCTATACAGCAGTGCGACTTGGCAGTCGGCACTAAATGCAGCTGGCATGGGGCTACGGGCGCAGTGAAGAGCCGTCAAGAGGCAGGACGTGACTATTGACTCGCGCAGTATCTGCATGCAGCGGCGTCGTGGGATACTGCTAAATTGAATACGAATTTGCTTTACGAATGAAATACTGCGATGACTTTAAAATATCGAAAAGTCGAAGCCTTATTGTTAAGCGCACTCGGAATCATCACGGTATAGGTTGGATGAGGGTAGAGAAAAAGACAATACGGCCGATGGTTACACAAAGACTTAATATCGTTTTGAAAACATTTTGCGCTAAAAATGAAATTTAAAAATAAACCACCTGAGTCTAACGTGGAACTAGATTCCCGTTAGACTCAGGTGGTTATTGTAAGATTTGCTGTCTAACTAGTCGCAATGAACTCACTTAGTTGTGTGAGGGACGCGTCCTTTTAGCTTAGACAAGCTCTACTTTCAATTCACGTAATGCAAACTAAGTAATGATAAAGTTTCAAGAAGTTATTTAAGAGGGGTTGGCGTCTTGTTAAATCACAAAAACTAACAAAGTCTCTGGTATCTTGCACGAATGCATTCTTAACATATTTATTACCATGACAAACTCTATTCCCGTATTTATTGTGTTCATAAAACAGGTGATCTGAAGTTTCCTTACCGTCTCTCCGTCACCTGATCTGATTTATGATCACAACCAACACACGCGGCACCGATTCGTGTTCGTTTAACGAAGTGATTAACCGTGCGCCGATTGCGTCGTAATTGGACGACACTTGTCGCGCGACGACACTTGTGCGTCGGCGATCTGTCGCGCCGACTCGCCGCGCGACAGGAGGACCATTGAATATTAATCGCGCTCGAGAGTTTTTGTCTGCAACCGTACTTGCATCATTTGAACCATAGTTTTTAGTACCTACCTACCGATATCTTGGTAGACTTACTACTACTTGATTTACATAACATTTTGATATGTGACTTGTTAAGCTTAATCATATTTGAATACTATCGATCTTTAATTAATGGATGTCTTGATTAGTACTAATATTTTCAATCAGCTTTTGTCCGCGACTCAGTCTGTGAAAAATTCGTTTATCGCTATCCCGCAGGTACTTTGCGATTTTTTGGGATAAAAATATCTTCATACCAAATTTCATTTGAATCGGTTCAGCAATTTAAGCGTGAAGAGGTACCAGACAGGTTTATTTTATAATATATTTTAGTTGTAAAAGTTAATCCATGACGCCTTGCAAGTGCACACAATGTGCTTAACACAAAATAATTACCTTGTTTTTAGGGTTCCGTAGCCAAAATGGCAAAAACGGAACCCTTATAGTTTCGCCATGTCTGTCTGTCTGTCTGTCTGTCCGTCCGCGGCTTTGCTCAGAGACTATCAATGCTAGAAAGCTGTAATTTTACATGAATATATTTGTAAACTATGCCGACAAAATAGAACAATAAAAAATTCAAAAATATTTTTTTTGAGAGTACTTCCTATAGACGTAAAGTGGGGGTGTTTTTTTTTCTCATCCAACCTTATAGTGTGGGGTATCGTTGGATAGGTCTTTTAAAACCATTAGGGTGTTGCTAACACGATTTTTCAAAACAATGATCTGTTTGCAAAATATTCAACTTTAAAGTGCAAATTTTCATTAAAACCCAGCGTCCCCCCCTCTAAAATCTAAACTGTGGGTGGAAAAATTTGAAAAAATTCAGGATGGTAGTAGGTATATCAAACTTTCAAGGAAAACTATAACGGTTAAGTTTTCTTGAGAATTATTAGTAGTTTAAGAGTAAATAGCAGCCTAAGGTATAAAATATACCTAAACTTGGAATATTCCGTACAAAATACGAAATCCTTGGAAAAATATTACTTAATTTTTTCGTAATGGCTACGGAACCCTATTTCGGGCGTGTCCGACACGCTCTTGGCCGGTTTTCAGTTGTACGTAAATTTTCAGTTGTACCTAGGTAAAATTAACAATAGAACCCTTTAAAGCCCATTAAGCAGTAGCCAGAGTGAGTCGTCAAAGGGACAGCGGCACGGCCGCGTGCACGTCGTGCACGGAACTCAATCATTAGTGTGCTCACTCAATGTGAAAGCGATTTCATCCCCGGCGACTCCGCCTCTTTGAAACTGGCGCAATATTGTCGAAAGCAGGAAAACTCTTCACGAGAAAAAAAATATTGGCTAAGTCGCGGCGGAGAAATGAAAACGGAATGCCGGGAGCCAATCGAGCGAGCGCGCCGGTGTCGCGACATGTTGCCGCGTGAACGGTACCGGCGGCCGCGGCAGGAGGCGGCGCGGCGCGGCACGACGACGCGCGTCAACTCATCGCGCTGCCCTGAAGCACTGAAACAACTTCGTTAAGACTCCGCACTGTTTTGTTTCTGCCTTGCCCTTCCCAGTAATATTAGTTTCTGTCAAAAAGCTATTTCTCAACTCACCGCCGAAAGGCTTGTAAAGTTTTCTAATTTAATCAATTCGAATTCAACGCTTCGTGCAGCTTCTCATCCGGTCTGTACCGATGAAGACGGTTTATTTTTGTTAAATATTGCTTGTTTGCCTTCGATTGCTAAGACAACACCATCAGAAAGTGCTTCTCAGAATGCCTGAAGCCTCAGAGAACGGCGAATAAATTATCTTTGTTGTTAAATGGACCGTTCAATAAAATATAACCACCTAAATAGATATCGATCTGAAAGTAAAATAAGTTTGCAAATGAATTTTGTTGTTGCCTTCAGAATAAAATATGATAAGGGTTGCTAGAAAAAGTTGCGGCTCAACAATTCTCGCTGTCCAATATGGGTCATGTATGACACGAACGGTATAGCGATATAGTGAAGCGAACTACCGTAAAAACCGGCCAAGAGCGTGTCGGACACGCCTAAAATAGGGTTCCGTAGCCATTACGAAAAAAATAAGTAATATTTTTCTAAGGATTTCGTATTTTATACGGAATCTTCCAAGTTTAGGTATATTTTACACCTTAGGCTGCTATTTACTCTTTAACCACTAATAATTCTCAAGAAAACTTATCCGTTATAGTTTTCCTTGAAAGTTTGATATACTTTATACCATCCTGAATTTTTCCAAATTTTTCCATCCACCGGTTTAGATTTTAGAGGGGGGGACGCTCGATTTTAATGAAAATTTGCACTTTATAGTTGAATATTTCGCAAAAAAATCACTGAATTGGAAAATCGTCTTAGCAAACCCCTAATTATTTTAAAAGACCTATCCAAGTATACCCCACACTATAGGATTGGATGAGAAAAAAAATCACCCCCACTTTACGTCTATGGGAGGTACCCTAAAAAAAATTTTTATTTAATTTTTAATTGTACTATTTTGTTGGCATAGTTTATCTATATATCCGTGCAAAATTACAGCTTTCTAGCATTGATAGTCCCTGAGCAAAGCCGCGGACGGACAGACAGACACAGACAGACATGGCGAAACTATAAGGGTTTTTTAGTCATTTTGGCTCCGGAACCCTAAAAACGCAAACTGAGTTTTTAATATGATTTAGGAGAAGTGGTTGCTCTAAGTATTCGTTTATCCCGTGTTAGGAGGCTATTAGTACCCAAGAGCAAGATCGTAGAAGGTTTATAATGGTCGTATAAAGCGATATAGCGAAGATGAACGTCGTAATGAAAATCCTTTGTTTTCCACTTTTCTTTATGGCTGGGCGGGGATGTTTGGTATTCTGTACATAGCTTCCGAACGTAATATGGCATTTTCTTTGATACTCGTACAATTTACATGCTTCAATTACGAGTAGGTACCATCAGCCAAATATGTGGTCTACCACCCTAAAGTTGAGAATCGTTTGCATGTCATAAAACAATAATGTCAATAGACGTGTCTGTCAACTTGAAAGCTCGACTTTGGCGACATATTCATTTGATAGGATATATTATTTAAAAATTGATAGACCACTTATTTGGCTGATTGTACAATACCGGAAAGTCAGAAGATCTGAATTACGGGTAATCAAGTTTTTCTCTTTCCCAAAAATCAACATATATTTTTTACGAAGTACTTATTTACAAAAATTATAACAATCAATTAACCTTTTCCTGCAACTTCACTTACGAATGTAGTAAAATTAAGTAACTGTTTAAAAGTAAAAGTAGTCGTTACGAATAATCCCAAGAAATAGGTCAATAATAAAAACGGAAAAGTGTGTGTCGGGCCAGAGCCACTTTGTATCAAAATATACTTAAAGCCCTTTTATTGCCTTTCACACGGGAATTTAATGCACCTTTTTGACCCTGGAATAAACATGCTATATATAAAGTCATCATAGTCTGTTATCAGCTAATAAGTATTAAGAACAGTGTTATAACTATAAAGTCGCTACTTTCACCTTCAAGGTAAAATCTTCAAAAGGTTCACCTTCAAGTTTCAAGTCTGTAGCACTAGTTAATTCCTCTTTGTTTAATCCCGTAAGGATTTGAGAAAATATTGAAATTGTAAATAATTAAACTTAGGGAGATAAAGCTACTTTGAATCGAAAATATGAATCCTTTTTATTCCCTATCCCAGGAGAATTAAAAAAGAATCCTTCTTATGACTCTCAAGGAATAATCTGACTACTTTCAAGTCTCAGGCTCCATTAGTTTCGGCTGTGCGTTGCCTGTCAGTCCATCACGTTGCTCTTTCATATGTACAGATAGATTGATCTGAAAATATTTTCTGCTATAATATAAAATTGAAAAAATAAACTATTGAGTGAACAAATACTTAAAATCTAATAGCTACTCTTGACATGGATACTGGACTCAGCACATGCTGGAAGTTTCGAGCTCTAGTTTTCAGCTCGATTCAACGCAACACAAAAACTAAGGAAAAGCGGAAACTCATGAACTACCTACTACTTCTAAACTAGATTCGCAGTAGTATTCTATTAAAACTAAACCAGTATAGTAAATCAATTCTTTCGCAGGTGCTATTGTTTCCTGAAGAGGGCTGGGCGCGGAGCGCGTCGTCCTCGTACTGGACGCTGCAACCATGCTGGTGGCGCAAGAGTCGCTGCAAGGTCGTCGAGGTCGCGGGCACAAGGAGGTAACCATCAGACTGGGTCGTCGCTGTGGGAGTAGTTATACGGCACTTTCATGATGGCACATCGATAAAATTCAGTTATAACCTTTAAAACCCCCTGTCATAGTCGGAACAAGTAAATACAACACAACATCAATCTTGCCTTTCTCATAATTACTTATTGTTATTGTAAGTCCTTGTTCAATAAATGGCGAACTTTGCTCTCAATTTTTATCTCAGGATATGCTCCTTTGAGGTTTTTGTGGCCATGTTTTAGGGCTATGGGCATAGTTAATTTAATTTTCATAATTTTCTCTCAAAAACATGCTAAGTAGTGGAGATGCAAAGCTAATTTATTTAAAATGTCATTTCATTTAAAATGCAACATTAAAATGCAGCCATATATCTTCTCGTTTAAAAGGAAGCGGTGTATCATGTTGCAACATTAACCGTATTTTCGCAATTAACCGCTCTCAGGTGAGCCCGCTAAGCCGCCATGTTTGAGAAACGGGCGGAACTGAGGGCGCCACTATCGCGAGATCGCAGCGCCACCGCGCTGAGAAGTGGTGCGGACGTGCCGTAAATAAAGATGGCCGACGCAAAGGGCTTAGTGAACCGAAACCCTATTTATTACGGTTACATACTCCGATGTATCATTCTGATTGGGATAGGGTAATCGCGTTGAGAGATTTTTAATTAACGAATCATGAGGTATGAAATATTTTGAGGACATTTTGGGACAAAATTACCGAACATTTTATACGTTATTGAAAACCCTTTGTTGAAATATTTGACTAAAATCTTCACTGTTAAGGTCGCCCAGCGTGTTTCGCTCTCGGGTAACATAAAGATTAATGAGGCAAACAACTCGGTCATTATTTTTAATTTGCCACAAGGTTGCTCAGTAATAACAAACCGACCAACCCTCAAAAATTTACTTAGTGTAACACGAACGAGACACCATGAAACTATTTTTAAGGTGTCGATTAAACCTGTCCTCGAGCTCTAATAGAACCGTTAAAAAGAATTTCGAGCGAAACATCCAGTACGACAGCGAACTAAACGGGGCCCGTTAGCGTTAACGATTATTGCTGCCCTGCCCACCCTCCTATTTTAACTAAATGACTCGTATTTCATGACAGCATTTTCAAACCAAACAGTGTTGTTTCAAGAGCAAAATAGGCAAATTTTCAAATACAGATCTCGTTGATAACGAATTTGAAACTTTAAAAAAACTAAACACAGCGCAGCTAAAACTATTTAATTTCCCACCAAATTGCGACAGCATATTGTCAGCTATAAGCTCAAGAAACTAGTGCAAAAGGGAGCATAAAGGTTTTTAATTTGTTCCGCGAAGTTTCGGGAGGTGTTCGGCTATAACAGTGCGGACGCCATTACATCGGCCGTTAGGGCTCGCTACGTGGAGCGCCCTACTAACTGGGATACGTGCCGTGGGTACCGATGCCCCGTGCCCCGTGCCCCGTCCGCCCAACACTGAACAAATTCATCCGCGCCAAAAAGCTGAGGGGACTTTGATTATTTTTTGTGGTAGAGATAGAGGTTGCAATAGCATTTTTTGGTACATTTGTGATTATTTTTTAATTTATCAATAAAGTATCGTTGTAGCCGGAGCACATTTAACTTGCATAAAACTCGATACACCAGTCTCTTATCAATTAAGTAATTTTTACGTAGATTTTAAATTTAAGAGCAATTTCATCGGAGCTGATGACTGATGAGTAATAAAAATAAATCCAATTTAAATAGGTTACCTAGCGTCCCCAGTACGTGATAGCTGTTGATTGCTTAATAAAAATACTGACGATATACATTATTACGTCATTTTTAGGGTTCCAGAGCCAAAATGGCAAAAACGGAACCCTTATAGTTTCGCCATGTCTGTCTGTCTGTCCGTCCGTCCGCGGCTTTGCTCAGGGACTATCAATACTAGAAAGCTGTATAATTTTGCACGGATATATATGTAAACTATGCTATAGACGTAAAGTGGGAGTGAGTTTTTTTTTCTCATCCAAGGATATTATTGGATAGGTCTTTTAAAACCATTAGGGGTTTGCGAAGACGATTTTTCGATTCAGTGATTTGTTTGCGAAATATTCAACTTTAAAGTGCAAACTTTCATTAAAATCGAGCAACCCCCCCCCCCCCTCTAAAATCTAAACCACTGGGGGAAAAAAATTGAAAAAATTCAGGATGGTAGTAAATATATCAAACTTCCAAGGAAAACTATAACGGTTAAGTTTGCTTGAGAATTATTACTAGTTTAAGAGTAAATAGCAGCCTAAGGTATAAAATATACCTAAACTATGGAAGATTCTGTATAAAATACGATATCCTTAGAAGAATATTACTTAATTTTTTTGTAATGGCTACGGAACCCTATTTTGGGCGTGTCCGACACGCTCTTGGCCGGTTTTATTACTATTCATGGTAGCCTAGATATCCTGGTTTCGCGCCGCAATTGCACTACGGTCACTTATCGTGGGAGTTCTCTGTCAGACGCCTGTCTCGCATTCACCGATTTTTCGCTTGTTAAATATCAAACTTAACTTTAACTTACACAACACGGCGCCACTTGGTCTCGGTAACGGTCATCATACGCTACTATCACACATAAATCTCTTTAGAAAATAAACTTAAACCGCGCTGCCGGGTAAGTTGGTGTAATGCACGGGAGATAAATCAGGTATGTCGGCGCGGCGTGGTCGCAGGTAACCGCTTCCGCACTAATCTTGCGTCTTGACAAACTGCCGGAGCCACGCCGCCCGCTCTGTTACGATTATGGCTTATACCTCATAAAGTGTTAGTATTAGGCATATGCTTAATTTCAAACAGCAAAATAATGTCCTTATAAAGAAATCTATTATACTTAAAATACGGGAATCTCTATTAACTATTATTTAAAAGCGTATATTTTAAATATACAAATTAAAGTCTGCACGATTCACGGGTATGCACAATTAGCAGGAGTAACTAATTAAAATAGTCTACACAACAAGACTATCTGCCAATGTAATAAAAGGGTGACTTAAAACACTTTGAGGTCGTATATTAGTTTATGTGGTTACTGTATAGCCAGCAAAGTGGCTACGTCAATTTCGGAAGCATTTCAGTTCTATGTAGGTCTTTAATTAAATACCGAAATTTAATTGTAAAGCTTTACAAACACAATGCAAGGAATATCTTATTAAAATTGCGTTCACGCAAATCCATAGTCCCGCAGTCCCGCAATGTAACACAATTCGCATGATTCATCGAGCGCCGTGTATATACTTACACGAAAGGCTTACATGAAACCTTGCAAGTATTCCCACATTTCTAGTGTCATATTACAGTTTAGACGTGTTTGCTTGCAGACACAGCACGCACGCTCGGATGGTGGTGAGCGGCGGAAACGCCGTACACGTCGTCGGCACATTCAAGCACCTCGGTACAGACGCCGATTTCAAGGTAAACAAGACAGCATTTAGCTCTTGATTGCTGTTTAATTGAAGTAAGTGACGTTCACAGGGTATAATGTACTAACTGGATGTTTCGAATGATAGGTTCCCTATGCTATGCGGGGTCCTGGAATGTGCCTAGATAAGCCACTGTGGTGTTCCATGAAGAATATTGCGTAATGTATTGCTTTGAGGATGTTGGTAAATAGCACAATAATACACTGAAAAGAAACGTTCAATTGATAGATAATACTGTCAGTCATTACAGGGCTAATCTATAAGAATAATGTTTAGTGTTAACTACCGACCACATAATTTAAATACTAGATCACAGAGAAACCAAAACTTTAAAACCAACGAAACAAATGCAAATCACAAAAGTTACAAAATTAAAATCCCATTTGGAACAATTCTTAAGCGATTATTGGTCATATTATTGTTATACCTTTTACTCTTTTGTTTATTTGAATCTGTACAATTAATGTCAGTGTAATCTATATGTATTTGATATATAATTCAAAGTCCTGACTGACTGACTGATATTTTGCGCTTGGCTACCGTGACATTGATTCCCCGATTTACATTTTCACTTGAAAAATTCAGGTGGCATGCAAGTAGGTAATACTAACAGCTAAAAACTCGAAATTTGAAACTTCAAAGCATTCAATAGCTAGTACTAACACTAACAGACCGAGAGAGAGAGCTGATTTAGAGACTTGATATTTGAAACATTCTAGTCATTACACACAAAATTCCCACGAGATAGGGAATAAATGGGATTTATATTTTCGCTTCAAAGCGGCCTTAACTCCGTAATTATAAATATGTGAACTCAAATTTGGCATGCAGATAGGTAACACTAACAGAGAGAGAGAGAGAGAGAAACATTTATTTACACATATTCGATACACATAAAAATACATTAGATGTAAACTGGTAAAAACTGATGCAAGATTTCCCAAAAATCGCACGGGATAAAACGTTTAAAGATAATTTTATAAACTAACTGAATTGTAAAATGCACAAGCTAAACTAATAAACCTATGGACTGTAGATTTGGCATACTTATGTAAATACACACAATTGTCATACTGGTGACAATACGATAATCTGGGAGTGATATCCAGGCAGTCCGGCCAGAATCGTCTCCGCAGGAACGAATTCCTCAAACTGGCTCATACAAAAAACTTTGCAAGATTATTTAATTTATTTCATTGACAATTCCTTAATATGATAGACACCACCTGATGATATAGCCAAGGTCGTCTGCTCATAAGGGAACTCCTCATATGTCGATAGCTCTGATACGTTATTTTACAGTCATGTACTTTCAGTTTTGTCAGACTAACTTAATGAAAGACTGAAATAGCTATAAAGATAAAAAAACAATGTAGCTTTCTATAGTATTTATTTACTAATTCTTATCTAGCGGGAATTATCTAATAACTATCATGTACGAAGTTGCGGTCAAAAGAAACACGTGGGCACTTTAACGTTTTTCGAAATTCTACTCCTGAATATGTGAAACAGGAGTTCAAAGTTGGTATGAATTATGATTATGTAGGTAGATTTTTTAATTCGAAAATTAGCATCATCTGTCTGAAACGTATGTCTGTATTTGTATTTCCATGTAGGTAATCCTCCGAAAAATCAATCAAAACACGAAAAAAAGATTCGCAGAATTCAAATTTATGTTAACCTAAATTTAACGCGAGCGAAGCCGCGGGCAAAAACTAGTGCACTATAATGTACTTATTGTATTGTAACAGCTGTACCTGACGACGAACGTGACGCAGGCGGACTTCAACATGGGCTACACAATGACAGGCACACTGGAGCGCGGCTGCCGCACCACCAACACCTTCCAGATGACGCACTTCGCTGTGCTGCGGCGCTGCGACCACGACGCACATCACCTCAAGACTTCCTAAAAGCAAGTTGCAAGTTCGACGTAAGAAAATCGGTTGTAGTAGCAGCAGCCAACAAAAGTTGTGAGCGAGATTATTGGTGCATTTTAGTAAAGACGTAATCTATCGTTCGAACGCACAGTCCGAATTTCAAGCCATGAAAGTTGTCTTACCTGGCGCACTCTTGTCTTCTTCGCTCTAGGCTATTTACGCAGTAGCGGTCCGAGGGTGGTTCATGGTCAACCACTCGTGATCTCCACGGGTGTCATAATTTGCAGTAGTTCTTAGGACACCAGTGTAGCCCAGCATGCCACTAAAGTTTCTGTCTATGAGTAGACTACATTACTGCTGTTGTGAAAATGATTTAAGCCAGTCAAAAACCTTATAGAATATCTTGTGTCAATGACATCGGTTATAATATTGTCAATATTACCCGTATTTAGTCTAGAACATCTAAAACTAACATTGATTGTTTTTGTGTAAGTATTTATTTTATCCACGGACCCAAGATACAGGGAATCAGAATCAGCTGTGTGTGATGTCATTTATGGTATAATACCCCCTAAATAGAGTTTAAACATTAACTTCGAGCTAATGACTTATACTTAAGTGATACAAAATAATGTAATAGTAAAGACATTAGCCAAATCTACTTTGGAGGATTTAGCAATCAATTTGGTTTTGTATTGCTCGTGTGACATTGTTATTGGGCAACTAACCTGTGGTCTATCTAATAATATAGTTTGGACAAAATGTATTTTAGGCAAAACATTACTTACAGCGCTGAAGGATAACTCGTTGGTGTACCTATGTAATTACAACACTAGGTACGGACCTTATGGTAAGCCTCAATGTGCAATTAATTAATTGAAACAAATTATAAGGCAGAGTTTAAATCAGCCCTGTCTAATCTCTGATCAAGTCCTCTGATTAAGTCATGAAAAGACCCATAGGCATTTCAGTCCCGGAGTTTTTCTGACTTTAGTTAGGTAACATTTGGCTTGAAATTTCGTTGTTTTGCTATTACCTGTTTGTTCCTAATCCAAGTCGTCATAATTTCACTAAACCAGAATAGATTTTTATTTCCGTATATATTTTAACACAAAAAAATACGAGAACGTACAGAAAAGTTCAATTAATATTACATTTTGACTTGAATGGAGAAAATTGTTTATGTGTTATTTTTTTGGTCAAAAATGAAACATAAGTAGTCAAATAATCCTTGACACGTGAAAACTTGTCCAACAAAAGTTGCCTAAACTAACCAAATTGTTTCACCGTAACTACTACTTTTAGTTTGGCACTGGCAGTTTTGTCGGCGAGCTAGAAGGTCCAGTAATATTGCGCACGTAAAAAGGTCGAACATGTGCGGGCTTCGTTCTGCCTGATTAAGCAAGTACATTCGACCGAGCCCGCTAAGTCGGGGTCCGCAGTTTACCTGAGGGTAATGTAACCCGCTGCAATACCCTTCCACTCGGTGCTCGAGCCTCCCCTCATCCGCTTGAGCGCTATTAGACCTAACAGCATTTGTCCATTGGAAATAAAATGAATAATGCGAACTCAATGTCTGGCTGGCAGCTCGATAATGATAATGGATGACGTCTGTTCCTTTAATTCTTTTACGTTATTGATTATTATAAACCCGGTTATATTGTGTAGCAATGTGAGTTCTCCACAAATGGTTTTGATTAGAAGATAAGTTCAAATTATATAGTGATATTACTTACTTTAAATACCTTGCCCATTGACGGCGATTGAGGCCATATTTTCTACCTATAGTTTAAGTTTAATTAAGTATGTTTATTTTTGTTTATTTTGTTGAAAATAAAATTTCCTTTATTGTATTTAAAATTGACGCCAAAACCTATTTAGGTGTATCAGATGATCTCAAAAGATGTTATCCTAATAATTTTTAAAACTTAGTGCTTAGTTTTAAGGATACCTACTAGTAATGCCAAGCAATATTGTGATCTCGAATTTCAACCATTTTAAACTAGTCAGTGCATACATTTAAACTAGCTATATTTTTAATGCATTTCTTTTTGTTGTTGGGGTCTGCCGCTGTAGTTGTAAATATATATATTTGTATATTGATAGTCGTAGATACATTTATTTTTGTATAAATAGATCTTAAGTAGCTAGTTCATACGTGTCAATGTAGAGCTGTCCTTGTATTCATTTGTCCTTTCATTATTCGCTATTCTCGTGTAGATTTTGGATATTCTTGTTGTGGTATTTTCTAAACCTTATCAATAATGTACCGTACTCCAAGGTAACATAAAAGCCACAAATCGCCTTCTCATTACCAGATTTTCTGAACATTATATATTTTATTAATTCACAGAAAATATAGGAATAGTAAATTGAATAAATTATCAAGTTAATGTTTGAGGTCACTGTCAAGTGTCCAGTATTAATTTAGTGCGGAGTCAGAAGTACCTGTTCTATGGATAAATGTAATAAATAAAATAGTTCCCAATACTTGACCGCCCTACGTTTTAAATCTTAACACTAACTTTTATTATTATTAAAACTGAACAACCCTATGCTCCGATTTCACCTCCATCCTATTATGTGCAGCAAAGTGAATGCACATTACCCCGGGAAACAACAAACTGCACAATATTATTTTTATTAAAGTTTACATCTCGGTAATCACACTTGTTTCGTCATTATCCTACACGATACTCAGGATATAATCACTCGAGTGTATGTTAAACTTTCTTCCAAATACTCAATGATCAAAATCTTCTCAGATAATACAAACTTTCTTAATTACTTCTCTTGTAACTGAAATCCCAAGAATTATTTCAAATAAGACAAACACCCGACGATATTCAAAGGGCTTCACAATCGTAAACTTTTACCGAGTAGATACCTAAGTATAATAAATTGATTAAGACTAAGGCCACTTTAATTAAGACTAAGGCCACTTTAATTACTAAATTTGGCGATTCACTTGTGATTTTCAAACCAGATAAAATAATTCCGTGGCTGGCCTCAAACCTGAAAACAATAGACCTAGGTATATACAAATAAACTCTTAACTTCATTTACTGTGAACGTCTTAGAAACTTTCTAGTAGAGAAATTTCGTGAAATACTTTCGTCTAACTTTTTATGGACTATGGACTATGAATAGGTTAAATACTAAGGAGTTTATGTATAAGGATCGAATAACAAACGTCCAATATCGCACTCCCTCCAGTGTTTACACACATCATTTTTGTACAAAGTTACGAGTATTTTATTGGCTCCTATTTGGCCTGTTCAGTAGCGAACATTTAAGAGTCCTTACACAAAGCAACATGTTATTGCAGGAATAAAAACAGGAGAGAAAGCGATTTCCAGGGGTATTTAATGCTCTACCTTAGCATGTACCCTTTAATTCCTATTTATATTGTTCTGGTCCCTACCTACCTATATTTAGTCTCAGAAGTATGAGTATGCTGACAGTTAAATGTATCAAAAAAAATCGTGCGTCCGTGTCCCTGACATATCGATCACTATAATGTAGAGCTTCTTCCACTATTGAAATAGTAGGTACCTAAGCTATGTGAATACATTTGTGTAAGGTCTCTTAAACGATTAAAGTCATTGTAATACATAAAATAACATAAGTACTTGATAAGTTATCTTTCAATGATCCTAGACCTATAAAGTAGGCTTTTATCTACATTGCCACAAATAGGAACCTAGTTGATAGTTTATGTTACCACATTTTGCAGCCATAAATATTTTTGGAACAACATGATTAAGGTTGAATATCCTAGAGTTTGACATGCTATTTAATGCCTAATAGACGATAACACCTCTATTGCTAATCACATAACATAAAAGATGGCAACAGGGATAAGTGACCATTTGGGCGTCTATCTTACAATTTGTACTTGTATTTAGGTCATCGTTTGTGAGAAAAATAAAGCTCGTACTTGTAAATCAGCTCAAAATAGAATGGAACAAGATGTGGATCGAGTCACGCATTAACCTATTCCTTTTTTTAACCTACTTACTGGCTCTAAGTTTGTACTATATCTATACATTTTGCTCAATCCCTATACATCTAAATAAATGCAAACGATATTATTTTGATATAATTTTAGTAACTTAGAACTTATATTAATGTTCTACATTTAATTGTTATTGAAATTAAAGTGCCAAAGACAATTTAGGGAGCTTTTACTGTAAATTTTCAATCAATTACCATAATTATATGTAGTTAAGAGATATTGTTGTAAATATTCGCTTCATTAATGTTGTATTTCGTATAATTATCGAAATGAATTGAATAAATTGTATGAAATGATGGAAATGTTTTATTACATAAAATAATCCCATCCCAGACACATCCAGTGAAATTGAGAAATAATGAGATTTTTATTTTGGAATTCAGTAAGTAATAAAATAAGACAAATTAGGTAATCTCAAGGTTTATATAAACAAACAAACGAACATAGAAGTATAAAGTGTCCAAAACCTACCTACGTTCAAGTAAGGTTTTGACCTTTAATATTTCATATTACTTAAATTACTTATATTAGGTGGTAGGACCTTGTGCAAGGTCCGCCCGGATTACTACCACCATTTTGCTCGCTAATCCTGCCGTGAAGCAGCAGTGCTTGCACTGTTATGTTTAGGCGTGGAGAGTAAGACAGCCAGTGAAATTACTGGCACTTGAGGTATCCCATCTTAGGCTTCTAGGTTGGTAACGCATCTGCAATACCCCTGGTGTGGCAGATATTTATGGGCGGTGGTGATCTCTTACCATCAGGAGATCTACTTGCTCGTTTGCCATCCAGTCGAATAAAAAAATATATATATATGAACTCGATAACTCTACTCGTTCCTGAGAAAATAGTGTTATACCTTGCGCCGCCTAACTTAGTCTAAAAGTTCATTGCCACGACTAGTACCACAAAAACTATAAAAGTCTAATTCCAATCATTGAGTAGGCACTATACCGTTAAGCGATTCGAACACAATCCGGGAGTAAAGTAAAGACGTGGCATAAAAAATGAATCTCAAAAATGCGTCAAAACTGAGTATTAAGTAATGAACTTTTAGGCAGATTTATATGGCGCGTGGTATAATAGGCAGACAGATAATGAAGTCATCCTATAATGGCTTTCTTTATTTCCTTTGGAGGTACGGAATCTTCAAAGGCCTGTAAACATACTAACTTAAAAGTTCTGGAAAAACCTACAAATATGTAAAACTATGATATTATTAAAACATACATCAAATAGATGGTCGCACTTAACTCTATAACTAGTGTCGGCGCTTCGACAGCCAATCTATGCTCGCTGCAGTCGCTACGTCGAATGCAACTGCAATTTGGAAACAACGCAAAAGCAAACAAACCGAGCGTGGAAAATTCAACGAGAACTGAATATTTTACGACTCTTTGAATGAATCAAATGTGCTGAAAATTTACATTTAATTTTTTTGTTGAATTTTACAAACGATATAATATAATGAGTAAGTGACTAAAAATTGTAGGTCAGAGGCTAAAGTTGCGATAAAAAACCTATGTTTTATGCCATATGTCCAAATTTCATCCAAGTCCATCTAGCCGTTTTAGCGTGAAGGACTAACAAACATATACACTCACAAAATTTTCCATTTTTAATACTTACTAGAGTTTACCCGCGGCTTAGCACGCGTAAACTATTCGATCTGGTTGGTTACTTACAATTGAAATTCCGGGATTTTTCAAAATTCCCCTGAGAATTCCCAAAATTTATATCGTGGTCTTCATTGAGGTTGTGTTAAGAACAACTGTCCAAAATGTCAAGGCTCTAAACCCAGCGGTTGAAATTTCAAGATTTTATCCCTATCCGTGGAAATACCGGAATAAAAAGTAGCCTATGTTTATTCCAGAGGTCCAGCTAACACACCAAATTTCATGACTCTAAGCCCAAAACCAACATGCATCGGGATAAAAAGTATCTATGTTCACCATTCACCGTGATGAAGTAACAAACATACTCACTCACAAACTTTCGCATTTACTTATAATATTATAGTAGGATTAGCAGAATCACGCAAACATTTCATCATACCTGTGATTCCACTTACTGGAATATCTGCCTAACAACCACAACTCCACCACCAGATTGCAGGAAATTGCGCGCTGCAAAACAACCAAAGTTTGTTGAGTATACATATAAATTTCAGCATTCAGTCTCGTCATTGTTCCTGTTGTTTAGCCTCTCGAAATGTCATTAGTGCCCTGATAAGTTTCTTGAAAACGCAAGTTATTCCACGTCAACTCGACACTTCGCTTAACAAAAGAGGCAGATTAAAACGCCTACAGCTTTGTATCGAGCCATGTGACACAAAGGCTGCTCAGATAAACGCACTAAGATGTTTCCTCCTAGACTCGTTACAGCCGTTTAGATTGGGGATTCCCGTCGAGTGGTTTTCCGTTATTCCTAACACTTTTCGGCCGTAATTGCTGCAATATATTCACTTATCTGGAGCGCGTAATCCTTCCCCAGGTGCGTCGCTAATTCCCTGTTATCTTGCGTTAATTTTCCTCGCATAATCGTCTCGCAAATTGATTGTACTGCCCGTCGCGTTCCACGAAATTAAATTAAATATTTTCCTCCGCCGCTAATGGGCATGAAAAAATGCTCGCATCATTTTTCACGAGCTCGTCGTAATAACGCACAGATTCCATCGAATACTTTTCATATTAAAGTAGGATTGCTGACTTCTGACCTTTGATGTCAGCACTTGTCCAACCTATTTAATGTTTCTAGGAATGCTCTACTTTTCAACAGGTATTTGTTCAGAATTAACTTGGTATTAAGTGTAATAATAATCATCGCCAAAACTTTTGGTATTTACTCTTGCATGGCATCAACATGAAAAAAAAAAGTTTTATACTTTTTGTCTGTCTAATGCTCCTCTCCATCCACTCAAAGGTTGACTGGTAGAGATCCCTTAAAGGGATAAGTTCGCCTTTGTACATATATCTCAATATCTGTTAATTGTGTTTGTTACTTATTTTGTAGAATAAAGAGTTTACATACAAAAATTCGTCGTCATTATTCTGCAAGGGTTGCAGCAAGTTCACAAAATTAGAAGCATGGCGCACCCAACGGGGTAGGAAACATGTTCTGCTCTCAAGCTAGCAACATCACCCGCGGACGGCGGTTGAAAGTCAGCTTCTATCGGCACCATGAGTCGTTAGGGCGTCGCAGGCACGTTATCCGCGGATTAATATAATTCCCTAATTTATACGCGACAAACTCGACGCGTTCCATTGTTATCGGCCCAAACCGCGCCTTTCAATTACACAGCCGAGCCAGATAAATTTACTTGTATGTACGCACGTTCTATTGCTATGTTACTTAGTTAATGAGTAGACAATTCCTTATTACGGGTAGGTAAGGGGTTTCCGTTAACTTCGACAGACGACTCAATTCACTGACAGAAACGTTTTATAACAAAATAGTTATAAAACTTTACAGTCATTGTTGAAGGCCATATTGTAAAATTCACAAACATAACGAGTGACATTGACACACAAACATCACGCCTATATTCCCAAATGGGGTACCTAGGCAGAGCACACGAAACGTTACGGCTTCGGAGCCACTTTTAGCATTTTAGGTTTTAAGTTTGGCAAAACGGTAAAATAGAGACATTGACGTGACACAGAATTTTGAGTAATATTGATTATAATTTGAAAACTGATACCGCAAGTTCACATGAAAGTTTTGATTAATATATCGTTAAAAAACTTGAGTTTAAAGTCCTCAAATATATTTTTTATAACCAAGGCATTATGTGTACCTATTTAATACTCAGGTACTTACACTAACCACCATAAAAAAAATATAAACGCAATAGCCTTCACGGCGTCGCTTTAAACACATCCAGTTGAAACACACATTCGTACCTACCTATTCAAAACCGCAGCACAACGAACAACCATAATTTAAAGCTCATAATTACTTACTGAGATAAAACTTTCACGTACGATTTGTAACAACGGCAGAATACTCCAAGACATTCAAACTCCATTCTCATAGAATTAATACGACAAGTTAACTGTATCCTTTGAAGTAACGAGGCACGTGTATTGCACTGTTTTGTGCGCTAACCAAATCATACATAATATTATATATGTGTAATATCATATATGTGAATTGGAGGCAATGCCATGCTCGTGTAGTTTACCTGCAATTAACGCTCAAAGCGATGTTATAATAGAGAGGACGAAAACAGTGCAAGACACTGCGATAACCAACGATATCAATTTTAATGACTACATATGTGTCTGAAGATTTTACAAAGCCCTAAGAGTAGATTTTGAGTTCTGTATATACCTAGCAATTCACAAATAATTTTATGCAAAGCTCCCGTCTCCGAGTTAATATTTCTTGTGGAAGGATTAGACATTTTCTCATATCACATGATACATGGCGAGAGAAATTCGTCAGTGCCAGATATGAAAGGTTAAACGAGGTTGTCCACCCACACATATCTTTAACAACGACCTGTTTGCTCCCCATATTATCACTTTATTCAAATTCGATGTCCCAACCCTAAAAGCAGCAAACAGAACTTAACCAGTATTTATTACATCAAAAGCTTAAAAAAACACTTACATAAAAGTATTATAATTGGACTTTGGAACAATCAAGCGATGGCACTATTTAAAACCAAATCGGGAACCGCTGTCGGAGTAGACTAGGTCATATTACCGAGCATCTGTATTTCAGAGCACGTAGGCTCATTGTGTTTGCTGACAGTAATCTTGAAGACTCGCCAGCGAATGTGTTAGGCCTCAGGACCCCAGAGACCGACTTCGAGGTACTCCCAGAACAGTTTTTGCTTTGTTGCACTCAACACACAAATACCAAACCTATCTTGGATAGATAGAGCTCGAATTCTCTAAAGAGTTGTCCGTTTTAGCATGGGAAAAGGTAGTCTCTTTTCAAGGGGTCAACAGATAGCTTTATTTGTAATTTGTATCGGACGTGATTAGTATATGAAAATAATTCAAGAGGTATTGAGCCACTAACCCCGGAAATTGTATACTCAGGATCAGACTTCTAATTTTGTAATCAAAAATCCGCAAGGTAAATTGATATCTTAATCAAACCTAACCATATTTTCTTCAGCTGAAATTCGGAATATCTGATGTTGTTTGGCCTTATTTACAAATCCAAATGTTTCTCGAACCTCGGGGCGTCCCGGGAGAAACGGGGTAAGTAATAAAAAAGATCGCACGCAATCATATTTTATCGGGAAAGCTATTTTTCGCAGGTGGATCCGACGCGGGCGTTTATGTGCACGCCTCAATTCCTTGCCGGCTACATAAAACGACTTGTTAACAATAAGCCTTAGACGCAGCGCCTGCTCTCGTATAAATATTCATTCAGTCAGACCGTTAAAGCAAAGTATTGTTTAAGTTGAGACCGTTAAAATACTTTTTATTAACACTTTTGTTTGAGGTGCCTACTTCTTGCCTGAATGTACTACGGGTTGGGTAATTTATGTAAATAGATGAAAAATATTGTAACATAATGAATAGCCTATTCAGCATTAGAGCAAGATTTTCTTTTAAACTCAGGAAAGAGTTTATTTATATGTTTAGTGCAATGTGAAATATGATATAATAGGTATATAATGTATAATACAATGTGATCTAGTTACAGTATACTTATTTAAATAAATAAAAATGAATCCAGCTTCATGGGAGCGCAATTCCGGAGCGGTAAAAAACTCTCAAATAGTCTTCGTAGTACAGAATCCATGGGTGGCGGTGATTACTTCCCATCGCGTGACATGCATGCTCGTTTTCTCCCTCGTATATAAAAAAAAACTTAACTGGAAAATAAAAACTCAAGCACAAAAATCAGAAATTTTGACTTTTAAGGTTAGATAGCGATATTTAAGTCCCAACGTAATACAAAAATCAAAGCAAATATTAAAGACTGCTAGACGCCGAATGAACAGTGAAACACAAAAAAACAAATATCACGCCTGTATTCTCAAATGGGGTAGGCAGAGTAGGCGAAACGTTACCACTTCGGAGCCACTTTTAGCAATTTTAGGTTTTAAGATTGACAAAAAAGGTACAATAGCGACAAGTTGCTAGCCTGCCGCCAACGGTATACCTTAACCTATATCCTTTGTCGCCTCTTACGACATCCACGGAAGCAATGGAGAGGTGTAATTCTAACCCAACGCCACACGGTTTCATAAAAACGGTGAAATAATATATCCTGTTGTTGTTCTCTTTACGCGTAACCAGTACCGAACCAACCAATTTATAGACGTGATTCCGCGCGCTCGCTCCACTAAAGCTACCTGTCCCCTAACTAGTTGTTTAAAAACGTTCCCAGCACAATTAAAGGCAGAAGGAAATTAATTGTGCTCCATCAATCACAGTATCGCATCAAATATCACTTGTGCTTCATCAAATGCCCATGAGGGTTGTTTTGTTACTATGCGAGCAATCCACAGCTTGCGTATAATTTTGTTTTCCATTAGTGCACTACATCCTACAAATTATTATCTAGTATTGCCTCCCAAACTGTGAAATATTAATAAGTAGATGAGTTTCAGAACCCATTTTTTATTTAAGGAATCTTTTCTTGATAATCTTTATGCTTAAGACACTGATGAGAACGAACTACAATTTTTTTACTCCGCTTCTCCGTTATCATAAAGTAGAATAAAAAATAAACAAGATAAAAATGTTGTTATTCTGAGGAGACCAATAGCTCATATTCATATTTATTTATTGCGATCATGTTCATTCGTACCTACAATTATTATAGATCTTAAAGTAAACATGCCAGTAGGTACATGATACCCTGTCAGGGCACTGCAATTTTCTTATATTCTGAATTGTTTATTAAATTTAAATTCTTCGATACATTATTTGAACTGAGTGATTGAAAATCCATTCTTAACAATAATTAGAAAAGCTAATGTTTTTTTGTGCACACTGTCTGTACGTTTTATCCAAAAAAGTCAGATATATATAGACTGACAAATTATTTAGTTGCCACCGTAAATGACGGCCAAACCACGGAAAATAAAGTTATTACGGGCAAGGGTTACCTGCTTAGTAGGTAAATATCGTGGAGAAATTTATCATCATAATAATATAAGAGAAACGTGACCCGGCACCTTCGAAATTACAACGCAAGCAATAATTCAATCAGGCACGGCTTATACCCGGCTCTCGCCATGTTTACCGAACACACCCTCCTCACGCGACGCGAACCGCGCCGAGATCACTGTATCATATTAATTGAGATTCATGGACGTCAATATGGTAAATAATAGAAATGGTCATCGCGGTTATGGGTATCTGGTTTAGTGGGACTCTAATTAGGTTATCCCTTCCCTGCAATGTCTATTGAGCCACGTTAATCTTGTATTGTAATTATGTCATACACACACTCAGGTTCAGGTACAAATATGTGCAGCAATATAATATATTTGATTTGTTTAGGATATTTAACTCACAAGTGAACCGGCTTTGCCTCATTTCCACAACAAACTACGCAAACCATCACAGTTTTGTAAAAAATAGAGCAAACACCTTTTCTAGTTTGGCTGAGCCGCCCGTATCGACTGGTTGTGTGATGGCGTCAGGGATAAGAACGTTCATTTGTTTCGCGGCCGTCGCCCTGCTCCGCACAGCCACTTGTCGAGATGAAGATAAGATCATAAAAGGTGATTTTCCTACCCTTTTTTACCGAAACAATACTTACGGGTGCTAAATCTCTGACAAACTGTTGAGTTTATCTCCTGCAGGCACAATGTCCAAGTCAGGACTATTACTGTAAGTCTAGGCTATCGCAGCACTCGGGGGAGCAGTAATGGACCGCGGAAACGACCAGGAAAAGAACAATGAAAGTCTAGTGCCCGCAACTTGATTTAGTGTTCTTGGACATCTAATAATGTCTGTCTGTACCTAGTAAAAGATAGAGGAAGAAAATCGTACGTTATTGCGTCTACACAACTTTGGTTTACCAACCGAAAAAAATGATTTTTTTTCTTATCGTAATACTGTCATAGACATAAATAAAACGTTAAATAACGATTAGTATGACACAAAATTAAATTAAATACAAGTAAAAGAAGGTGAAAAGTAAGTATGTATTTACTTAACTCGTGACTCCTGAAAACTAATGGGTATCATCGAAGTGACGACAGTCAAAAATTACAGAATTACAAAATTTTTCATTTTATAATACTCAAACAATTTAAGTACTAAATCAATTTATTTATTTGTCCAAATAGCGCTGCACTTGAATAGATTAAGTACTGATATTGCCATATCCACCGATATATTTCGAGAGTTTGATGAATTTTGTTTGTAGCATGCTACTGGCCAAACGAAGTGTACGAGCCATGCTTCGGCGGCTGCGCAGAGGTCTCCTGCGACAACCCCCGCAACCACCTGCGACCGTGCTATCCGTACTGCGAGCCGGGCTGCGTCTGCGAGGAACCCTACGTACGGGACGACCGCACGCACCAGTGCGTCATGCCGCAGGACTGCTCGCCGTACGTAACTGCTAGTTGAGTCGCATTGGAATCAGCCTCATACCGGAAGGGTAATGCAGGGCAAATGTATTTGACCGGTCTGGCTTATGTTAGACCGTGAATCACAAACCATTTAGGTCGTTAGGCTAAATTCTTCTTCTTTATTCAAAGTACTGTCATCTGAATGTATACCTAGTGCCATCCACGGAGACGCGTGATTTTGACAAAATTAGGCATTAATGACATTGTAATGAGAACCACGGCACGTGTCATCGTGAATGACTACCTATAGGTTATACCGTTCGATTCGGTGGCTCTATCTCTTGATAAGTAGTTAATCTACATGTTTGTAGTCGCATCTGGGAAAATGCTATTTCAACATAATGAATAATTTTGCTGAATTTGAATTACGAATAGAGAAGTACTACAGGAAAATTATTTTTTTCAATTGGTGAAAATTTTAATTTGATCTATAGTTTTCTAGCAATATGTGTATTGCAGTAGCGATATAATATTTGCAATCATGATATGGTTTAATTAATCGGTTGCTTAGTTGTTTTAATTTGATTGAAAACAAAATGATATTGCATTAAAAACCTTGTAGGCCTATTTAGATACGGTCAAGCACAAATGATTAAATAGTAATATTTCTTAAACAGAACTCAAATGGGGATCCCAGTACCGAGCAAGCGATCAGCGAAACCTCCTGCTCCTAAATACAACAACAGAGCCCCGCCACGGATGCACGGCAAAAGAGATGAGGGCTTATCGGAGCTAAAGGATTTGAGAGAAAGCGAAACGATGCCGAATGAAGAGTTCAAGAGGCCATCTGAGATTTCAAGGATGGGGAACTACTTTAACATAGTGATAGCGCCTCCACCAATCAAGGCGCTGCAACCGAGAAAGATCCTGCAAAATGACGGGTACAGAACGCCTGCGAAGAGAATGTCAGCATGATTCAGCACCGAAAATTTACGAGGGTCTAATATCAAATAAACTGAGAAACCTATCATATACAACGACCAACTTTGATAGAACACAACATTTATATGTAATGCAGAGTCATATTCTCCAATTCCTTTAAAATCGTTATTAGTTGATTTTTTTACAGATACATTTTTAAATACTTTTCTAATTTGTTAATGTAATGTATTAATATTTTTTAATAAAATAAGAAGTTATGGTTTTTATCTAAAAACATTTTGTTCTTCATTCATTTCGTTCCAAAATCCTGAACATATAATTATATAGAATGCCTTATAAGGGATGATTCCTGCACAATGATAATTATTTACCTAAAAAATAATTAGCCATCAGCATACTTGCATACAACATACTAACGCCGCCGTCATAACTCTTAGTCATGCTGCGGGCGCTACGTAGAGTCCAATCGACGCAACGATGGCGCGTTCCATATAAACTGAGAAGACGTCAACACCTGTCTGTCTAAACCTTTATTAAAGTAACGGCATGGATACTCGGTATTTTTCTAACTACAACTAGTTCATTGCGTTTTTAAATAAGGAATAGGTGCAGGCTAGGTGTATGGGATAAGCACCCTGTATACTTTATCATTTTATAAATATAAGGCTATTAGTGGACTAGGAAACCTTTAAACAAAACTAGGATATTTTTGTATTTTTTTTTCGATGTAAGTAGTTCATTCTTGTAGAGTATTTATACCCAGCTTTACATTTCTTCAAGATAGAAACTAAAACGGCTTTAAACAGAATTTTTCATTTAGTGAAAACAGTGGTTTGAAAAACTCCATTTGTGGAAGATAAAACCAATTGCTCTATTTCCCTACAATTTCCATAATCAAAAACGAACTAAACTCACATCCGCAAGTACTTGGTCGTAAAATCTTTGGTTTTTTCAACAACGCGCGGTGATGTCGCGCTTAGTCGCCGACTGGCCGCCGGCATGGCAGTAACGCACCAATAGAACAATAGCGGAACGATGCGGAACTTACTATTGTTGGCTCTTTTATTATGTAAGTAATGTAAACATTATAAATTACTTAATAGGGACAACTGGGTCAAATCGGTTGAGGGTCGCGTGGTGTCCGTAATGGGATGATGACGCCTCCACTATTCTTCCATAGATTTTGTATGGCGATACCTAGTTATGGGTATGCGAGTACGGCGTTAATTTTCTATGCCTTTTTAGGCTTCATTTTAGGCGGTCAGTCGACTAAGTAGGTACTTATTTGGTTTCTTAAAGCAACTTAAACCTAATTTTGTGGACGTCTTAGGCTGATATAATGATGATGATGAAGAGAGTGTCCCGTGTTGCAAATAGACTTTCTTGATAGCTTCCAATAACTCTCTGATGTTGCAGATGACATTGTTGCTCTAGCAATGAGATCGAACAACTACGATTACGAGGATGTGGACGGCAAACGACACGCACTCGAGAGCGACAGAAGGAACTGGAGGAAAAAAGCCCTTCTCAATCTCAAATCCATTGAGCAAGGAAAGGAATGGGATGACAACACTAGAAGAAGAGGAGATTTTGAGAGTGTTAGGTATCCAGATGACATGGACAGGAGAAGTCCTGACCTGCCGACCCCTTACAGAGGGCAGCGACATTACGACGGCGTGGATAAGATGGCTAATATGGCTATGAAGAGTGCTGAGATGGGACAGTCTTCGCCTTACTCGTAAATATTTAATTTTGCTTGTAGTAACGTTGTATTTGTTTGCTTGTGTGTTATTTAAGAACGTGAAACACAATAAAAAAATAATCTAATTGTCATGAAAATTATCAAGCCTTATCAAAATTATTATTTATTTCTGTTTTTTGTTTTAGAGAAAAAGAGAGCGAGAAGAAAATGTCAATGAACTGTGATAGGCCACATGAGAGGTAGCTACTTATGCTATTATTCTATTAACAGTAGATGAATGACTTCTATGTATTTCTAAAATGAGAAAGCTTATTATTTTTCACTCAACATTTTACTGTGCACATGCAGGTACTAATATATGTAAGGTAAACGTACGTGTGCTTGTGATTGTCCCAATAGTTGCATCTTTAATCTTATGTCATTAGCAAAAGAGACGACAGCAGGGTGTCGTCTATTGGGCATTAGCGTGTCGAGCACTCGGACGTTTACCTTATGAATATAAATATATATCGTCACTACTTTTAAAAAAACTCGTAGCTCAAAAATAGATAATTTTTCTAAGTGAACTTTAGACATTACATCAAGGTTCTATTTTGTTGACATATTGCTTTGGATACGAGATTTTTTCAAAGTAGTGACGATATGTACATATAAAAAACACAATTGACAACCGTCAAAATAAATTACTAAGGCAAAGTTATCCCTATTAGCAACTTTACAGTACCTTTGAGTGGATCAGAGGAATATTTAGTTTAATAAGATTGAAGGTGATTTTCCACCGGCGAGGCGAGACGAGACGAGGCGAGACGAGAATTGAAATTTGTATGGCGGCGCTCGCGGCGGCTCGCGGCGGGCACGCGAGAATGCATACAAATTTTAATTCTCGTCTCGCCTCGCCGGTGGAAAATCACCATTAAAGTCAGAAATAGTGGAAACTACAATACAATTCTTTAATAAACTTACTTCTAGGTAATGTTTTTTTAAAGCACATTATTATTGTTGCCACCTCTTTTGCCACCTAAACAGCTCATCCTACTCTACAGAATGATACTGTTCCAGATCAACCCCGATGCAAACACCGGGAAAATTGCCATAGGCTACGTCTCTACCGACTAAAAAAAACTTGAAATGTCACACAGATACGAAGCATGTTTCTCGGGCTGCGCGGCCGTGACGTGTGACAACCCGCGCGAGCGCCTGCGCCCCTGCTACCCCTTCTGCGAGCCTGGCTGCATCTGCATACACCCTTACGTACGGGACGACCGTACACACAAGTGTGTACTGCCTGAAGACTGCACCAAGTAATGGCATTTTTTTTAAAGCAATTAATTTTCTCGAGAGGGTCGAGTGGCTGAAAGATGTGAAAGCCTTTGCCCAGTAGTGTTATAATTTATTAAGAAGAAAGAAAGAAAGAAATGTTTATTTGCTTAGAATACCTTACTTACTTAAAGAAAAAAAAAAGTTCATCAAGAATGGAGTCAAGCTTCATTTAAAATCGTAGTTCCTAGGCGGCAGAGCAGTTTGTTTTGCAGCTTCAACTGATTTTTAATATTTACTTATATTTTCGAAAAAACAGGCATTATTTTCAATATTTACTGACATTTTCGAAAAAACAGTCATAACCCATTTTAAAATATTTATTTGCAGAGGCTTAAAAGGCATACCAGATATTGGAGACGATGTGTAAGCAGAGCATCTCAACTACTTAGCAAGTAACGACAGGACATCACTTGGCAGCGGGAAGGATAAACCTTTTAAACTTTTTAGACGACCCGATGGCCTAGTGGTTAGGGAACCTAACTACGAAGCTTGAGGTCCCGGGTTCGGTTCCCGTGTCTGGGCAGATATTTGTATCAAAACTACGAATGTTTGTTCTCGGGTCTTGGGTGTTTAATATGTATTTAAGTATGTATCTATCTATATAATTATATTTATCCGTTGCTTAGTACCCATAACACAAGCTTTGCTAAGCTTACTTTGGGACTAGGTCAATTGGTGTGAATTGTCCCGCGATATTATGATTATGATTTAAATTTGATAAAATTAACAAAATGGAAAACAACTAATTACACCATTATTTGTTGTTTATTAAAAAAAACGTTAATTATTATTATGTGGCCTTTCATTTTCCCTACTATCCTAATTAAAGCCTTATTAAAGATTTTTTTTTCATTTAATTGAAACCTTTTATAAAAACCTAAACTAAGGAAGAAAATAAGTAAAAATAATAATATAGGTAAGGTAAAACTAGAATATAAATCTATGTCAAATTTATGAAATAGGAACAATCAATTAAACAAACAATAAAATAATTAAAATGTCAAAGCAATAAAATTAAAAATTTAATTAAAAATGTGTTCAAAAAACTGTGAAAACTGGCCACACCCAAAATAGGCTTCCGTAGCCATTGCGAAAAAAATAAGTAATATTTTCTAAGGATTTCTACTACTACTAATAATTTTCAAGCAAACTTAACCGTTATAGTTTTCCTTCTAAGTTTGATATTACACATACTACCATCCTGTTTTTTTTTTAATTTTCTACCCGCCGGTTTAGATTTTAGAGGAGGGGGACGCTCGACTTTAATGAAATTTTTCACTTTAAAGTTGAATATTTCGCAAACAAATCACTGAATCAAAAAATTGTCGTAGCAATTCCCTAATTGTTTTAAAATACCTATCCAACGATACCCCCCACTATAGGGTTGGATGAGAAAAAAAAATCACCCCCACTTTACGTCTATGGGAGGTACACTTTTTTTTGATATTTATATTGTACCATTATGTCGCCATAGTTTACATAAATATCCGTGCAAAATTACAGCTTTCTAGCATTGATAGTCCCTGAGCAAAGCCGCGGACGGACAGACAGACAGAAATGGCGAAACTATAAGGGTTCCGTTTTTGCCATTTTGGCTCCGGAACCCTAAAAATGTCAACAGAACAAAAATTAGAGTACAGAACGAGGTACATAAAACAAAAAAAAAGAACAAAAAATTGAACCGACTACAAAAAAGGCTTCAATCACTCCTGCTGGCTCGTGCTCAGGTACCGACTTCAGAATGGTAGAAAATTATTTTTCTTCCAACTATGCTTTAATTTCATCATAACCGCACTAAATACCCAGCACACAGCGGGACTTTTCTGCTCTAGAGCAGAAATAAAAACCGGCCAAAAGCGTGTCGGACACGCCCAAAATAGGGTTCCGTAGCCATTACGAAAAAAATAAGTAATATTTTTCTAAGGAGTTCGTATTTTATACGGAATCTTCCAAGTTTAGGTATATTTTCTACCTTAGGCTGCTATTTACACCTTAACTACTTACTAATAATTCTCAAGCAAACTTAGCCGTTATAGTTTTCCTTTAATTTTTTTTAATTTTTCCACCCACCGGTTTAGATTTTAGAGGGGGGGGGACGCTCGATTTTAATGAAAATGTGCACTTTAAAGTTGAATATTTTGCAAACAAATATCTGAATCGAAAAACCGTTTCAGCAACCCCCTAATTTTGGCTCCGGAACCCTAAAAATGGAATCATCGAGTGCTAGTGACATTTCTTTCCTATTAATTGGTTAGAATGAGTTTTTTTTTCGTCTACTATTCCTGTAATAGTTGAAAGAAAAGCAGATTATGCACCTCGCATTAAGTAATTTATATTGCCCTCGTGCTTTTTAAACCCCCCGCTGACGCTCGGGCTCCAAATCGGCACTCGGTGCAGTAATAAATAACTTTCTGCTTGGTGCAACAATCTACTATTTCACCTCACTAGCTCGACAAAGCTTTCTTTATCTATCGAAATCTGAGTGGAAAGTCGCTTTTTATCCTCTTGGCTGGAAAGAGTTTTTGAAATTCGAACGTTATCGTGAACGGGTGCCCCCTTGAAAATACATATCGACCGCTTACTTTTACAACCTCGTATCTGGCCACATAAAATTGCTTTAGAATCATCTTTATGTTAAGTACGATGGTGTTGATTTGTTGTATACAATTTAGGTAGATACGAGGTTAAGGAAGTAAGCGTTGAATATTGACGTGTTCAAAAAGACGACATTGTTGAAGTGATATTTAAAACTGTTAATTAATTTGTTATTTTATTCTTATTACTAAACATTTATTTAGTAATCATAAAGCTCATTTCAGTTTTCTGAAATTATTCTAAATGCGTTTATAATTACAAAAAAAATACAGAACAAACTAGAAGAAAATCTAAATATCAAATGATGAATGAAAAGAGATTCGGAAACGCACCCGAAAAAAAAGCACAATGACACTTTCTGAAACGTGGTTGATTTGTCATAAATTATTTCATTAATATAAATGCGTTAGTGTTTTCATTCTTGTTATTATTGTTTTTATTTATTCATACAAAAAAAAAATAGATAATATTTATTTGCGTTTTGTTCTATTTCATAAAATTTTCGTCTTCATTCACAAAAAATAACGACAAATAGGTAGATAGATAGATAATTGTGTTCAAATTCAGAACGCACCTACCGGTGGGAATAAAGTTCACACTGTCAATATTACCAATTCTAGTAGGTAATAATTATTTTAACTATAAGTAGATTTAGCTATTTGCATAATTAAATGTAAAAAGTACTGGCTTACTTACTTAAACTTCACTTGCATAAGCTAGCTAGCATAACCTGAAACTGATTTATAAGTGTTCAATTTATTTTCTTCCATCTACCTATTTTTCTCGCCGTCGTGAGGTGATAAATTGTGTGTTTCGCTCGGCTGTAAAATTGTTTAGCATCTCGTGCCTTTGAAACCCTCGACTACGCTCAGGATTGCCAAACAGTTACTTTCCAGCCTTGCATAACAAATAACTAAATTTCTTAAATTGGTGGCAAGAGACCCTAGGCCTTAATCCTGCCATTATGCGCAGAGGTCACTTCTGGATTTTAAGCACTCTGTCAAAGTTTGTCGAATTTCCCCACCCAAAATGTTGTTTTTCTTGTCACGCCAAGACAAATAAGTAAATATAACAAATAATAATTGACGTATCAACTTTATTTCTATATACCCCGGAAATCCCCAGCCATAAATACTACAAGTATAATATTTTACAAGAGCCTAGTGGTTTAATGGGTTTTAAAGCAGCTGATAATTAAACGAAAATATTCCATAATGATGACCTGAGGATTAGACTTACAATATCTATCACCTAGTAGTTCGATAAGTTAATAGTGTATCATATGGGTCTATAACGACTGGACGAAAATTGCTAGTCATAATGTAATGTTTAACTCTTTATTTCTCTGAAACCATTTATTTTTTAGAGTTGTTATAAAACGCACCTAACCTAATGAGTTCTACAGGTGACCATTTAAAAATTTATGAAAAATGTATGGTTTGTGCGGGAAAAAAATTATGACTAACAATAATTATGACAAAAATTACATTATGAATGACTTATAAAATGATGGCAATCGAAAGGATCCCGTATCATGTAAAGACTCCTATTCTGTCATAATTAAGCAAAAAACAGTGTCAAAGATATTATCCACTTAGGTTGTCTCAATGAAATGTCGCTTGTCCGGCACTTTTATCATTTCAATGAGCTTATTGTGCCGGTCCAATAAGAAGCTGGTGAAAATGACCATTGTATCACATCCTTCGATAAATCTCTATTTTCTTTCTTTTTATTTTAGAAATTTGATTCAGTAGTTTTCATGGCATATAATGATGGGATGTCATGCACGCTAGTCAAGTTACTAAACTAAAAACCATATTTTTTGTATAAAATGTACAATCCCATGAAAAGTAGTTGATTACAAAAAAAGTGAATTATCAATTCATTATGATATCTACGTTTGGAGTTATAAAAATTAAAGTGTTCAAATGTTTGTTTTTATAATAGTTCTCTTTTTTACTAACTGCAATGCTAAGGGAAGATACGGTAAAATAATTATACGTTTTAATTAATATGTTATTAGTATTTCATGCTCAGTTAATGCTGGACAATATAATGCATTATATATTATTATTTTTGAAATAGTGTGAAAAATTTGTGGTTTCCGTACATTGTCAAATTAAATCACGAAGTCAATGTATGGAAACCGAAAAAATTTCAGACTTTTTTGATGCACGTTAAATATTTCACCTTGTATACTTATACACCAATTACAAGAGACACCAATTGACCTAGGCTAGACCTAGAACATACCTATGTTCATCCGTAGCCTAGTCCCCATTACACAACATATATAACAGCTTTATTTACTTTGGGACTAGGTCAATTGGTGTCTGCTGTGATATTTATTAACATAATATTCACTATTTTTCTAGAGTGTGGTCCTCACGGGAATTTCGAGTACTGCATCGAAGGATTCCCGGGTTGCGTGGTCGGCTGCCACTGCTTTCCGGGATACTATTTCGATACTGATACCAAAATTTGCGAGCCGAAGTAAGACTTCAACATAACGCTTACCAGTACAGGTAAACGTTGATGTTACACGCACGTTTTCATTTGTTTATTTCTTATTTTCAGCATTAAATTAACGCAAGATTTTAGAAGGCATTATGTAGTAGCAACTCCTCCATCGGGTAATAGCGACACGCCGACTGAGCCGCCGCCGACCACTGCGCACGCGCTGGAGGCCCACGTCGACGAAATAGCCAAAGACACGGGCGACCTCAGCGACTGGCTATACAATCAGTTTTTTAAAACAATAGAGAACCAAGTCATCAATAAAACGGACGATGACGAACTTTTACAAGGGACCCGAAGGAGCGGTGGATCTACAAAACGAACGCGTAATAAGAATAACAAGAAAAAGAATTTTAAGAAATCGACGAAACGCGGTCTGAGAAGAAAGCTGTTGCGAATATCGGAAGATGATAGCATGTTTGATTCTTCGAGTTCGGACTCGCGATCTGACTCCCGCGATAGTTCTGGCACCTGGGAGAGCTGGGAGGACGACATGGGCGATGGGCGTGGTCACGACCGGGATCCTAACAAAGACCACGGGCACCGGAAAATAGTTGTCTACAGCAAACAACCCAAGCCGCCGCTGCCGTCCTTCATATTTTTACCAAACGTTGAGACACCATTTTATCCACCCATTGGACTACCAGTTCCACCCATGCCTATGTATCCGATGATTCCAGTACCACCGATACAACCATTCATAATACCACCAGGTTCTAATTATTACGTATTTTTTGTTGTCTCAAACTTGATTTATTAATTTGAATTGATGTTACTTATTATCTCTATTGACAGAAACAAATAACTCCACTGGAAATGAAAGCACTCCGACGACACAAGGGCCAGAAACAACAACAAAAACAGAAAAAACAACTGTAGAAATCACGACGGAAGAAGATTCAAAGACGACCTCATCAGTGGATGATACGAATAATCCTTCGACATCTGGAGACGCTACGGCGTCAGTGGAAGGAACCACGGAATTGTATGAGTTTATTATTGTTTTTTTATGTTTTGCCTTGCCAATTACAATAATATATTATTTTTACAAAGCTAGTTCTTAATATACCTATCTTCTTTGTGTATCTGTTTTATACTACATCCATTTGTAGTACTCCTATGTATATGAGTTAAACAAAATTGCTGTAGGCCCGTATATTCAACTTGCTTATAATTTGTTTAAATATACATTTACATATTTGTGAATAAGTTGTAAAATCATGTTGTGTCCCCGTGTGGCGTCGGGTTATAATTAAACCTCTCCATTTCTTCCGTGGATGTCGAAAGAGGCGACAAAGGATATAGGTTAAAGTATACCGTAGGCGACAGGCTAGCAACCTGTCACTATTGTACCGTTTTTGCCAAACTTAACCTAAAATTGCTAAAAGTGGCTCCGAAGCGGTAACGTTTCGTGTGCTCTGCCTACCCCATTTGGGAATACAGGCGTGATGTTTGTGTGTGTGTGTGTGTAGTAAAATCATAAAGCGCCCGAGTAATACGTACAAAATGACATATGTACAAAATGACATAGTGGGCTTATTTTGAAATTGGCGGGCTGTAGCGAAGTCTCCGACACTGCAACACGTCACGGTGGCCATATTCACAACTCTGTGAAACGCTGAGCCCAACTGGTACAATCGAGCCGGAGTAAAGAGTTTGGACATGTTTCATGCCCACAAAAGTTTAAAATATACACTTGTTTCATCTGTTTGTTGGTGAATTATGTTTAGATAATTGTAATCATTTTTATTAAAATTAATGAACTATGATATGATCTAGTAATTGATATTAACTTTTATTCGTTTATCAGCTGTTTTAGAAAAATATGATTTTTTGATGTTTTTTGTTTATATTTGGGCAAAACGACATACCTACACACTGGACAAAATGACATGGTGGACGATTGTTCATAGACTTTCTGTTAATCAAAGTCTATCATTTATCTCGGTGGGTTGTCACGGAACCGCGATAGAAACTAATCGTCTGCCTCGGAGCCAAGAATCCATAAAAAAATATTATAGAAATTATATGGAATGAAATGAGAAATAAAATACTAAATATTCGAAAAAAACAACAAAAATTTGCATTTGTTGCAACGTCTTTTTTCCTGTTCTCAGCCCAGTCAATGCTCGTTTGCCAACAATATTCTTGAAATTTTAGTATGTCATTATATCCTTACTTTGTGTGTCATTTTGTCCATACTATACGGACAACATGGTTTTTTGGATTCGTTACCATTCTTCATAATATTGGTTTTAATATTGTTCCTACCTAATTGAAAGCCTATATTACTGATAGCCAATGAACTGAAGTTGATTATAAATCAATAACATTTATTATTTTTACATTAGGTGAAGAAATATGATCCAAAATCAAAACACGCTGTCATTTTGGACGTACTTCCCTTATTTCTGTTATATAATTCTAATTCTAGTACCTACAACAGAAGATATTATATGATTCGTTTTTTTGTTTTGCAGAGCAATGAGAAAGCAATTACGAAGCCAAGGCAGGAAAAAACTTGTAAGTGTTCATTAGTTTCTTTCTTTAAACTATAGTAGGTACAATTCGTCGGTAAATCTATAAACTAAACAAGTAAATCTAAAATAAAAAATCATTTTTGTTCTTTGTCGCAGCTACAACGTCTAAAGGACAGAAACAAAAAGCAAATAATTAAGAGAATGGGGACAGTAGGTGTAAGACCAGGAAAAACAAAGAGTAAGAATCACTTTATTGATGCAAATCAAGACCCATCAATCTTCACCGCTGATAATTTCTTCCAACAACCAATCGAAGAAGAAATACGTGATCAGGAAAAAGAAAATCTACAGCCTTTCGACGACGATGTCGATTTCAAATATTTGACACAGCTTATTCATAGGGTCGATGGCAACCAGACAAAGTCATTGCCAACGGCTTCATTTACCCCCAAAAGACCCGGTTCATTCAAAGACTCTAAAGCTCCAGTAATGTATCGAAATTTAAATAGACCACCCCTTACGCCCGGTCGTCTGCAAGCCGAACTTCCAACGAGGCGCAGACTCAATGACTGTTCCAAGCCTGACGACAACTATTACTCCAATCTAGGAAAGCAAATTGCTACACTCATAAGAGATATACATCCTGATGTCGTAAGTGAAGTCGACATAGATATTGCTCGGACCGACCGTAAAACAGAACCATTCCTTGGTGAGAATAGTTTCGCGCCGCGTTCTTATTGGGAAAGATTTGTACGGTCCCCATTGAGAAAAGATTTAGGTCATTTCTCAAAATATGAAGATTTGAGAATCAGCAACGAACAATTATTTGATCTTGAAAGTAAAGTAGAAGTAGCAGCGTCATCACAACCAATATTAACATTACAAGAACTGGAGAATGTTATTAGTACTATGAATAAAGTTCAAAAAAATGTACAAAATAGGCAATTCAAGCAAAATAATTTTAAGCCGTCTAAAGGCAGTCTTAATGTCAGTCTGCTGCCACGAGACAGAAGCAAGCCAACCGAAGTTCCAAAAAAACTTACAAATGAAATTATAATAGACACTCCCTTTAATAAAGATACAACAAAGGTTCTTGATAAAAAAGGTGTTTTAAGCCGTCATTCTAGATGGAATAAGCCAATCAATAATAATGCTAAAGCAAACATAATCCGATCAAATTTCACAAAAATTAATGAATTATTCAAAGATCACAAACTCAATGATGATATATTTTTTAATATACCGCGCGATAAACTTCGCTTAATTTCGACCATTACACCAACTGAAAATCCTTTAACCCCATACACTAAAAGTATAAGTTCACCTCCACTGAAAACCAGACCCGTTCACATAAGATTCAATCGTAATAAAGTTAATAAGGTTAACAGTTACTATTTCGATGACATACATACCGCAACCAATTTAAAAACGGAACCTAAAAAACCTAACACTTTCTACATAAAGTCAAAACCAGCTTCATATTTCTTTAATGAGTTTGATTTTTTCGTTAAAAAGAAAAAATGATGGTCTGAATAAATATTTATAGGGATAGCTATTGGTATGCTAAGTAATTTTGCAAATAATAAGACCAAATCTCCAACTGGCTGTGCTTGCCTTAATCCAGCGAGTGTTTACGATATACAAACTCGGAGCAGCATGCCAAGCCCTAGCTGCAGTGCAGCGGATACCCCGGTACTAAACTCCACCCGGCTACGAACGCGAACAGAGTTTTGTAAACTGCGCAAACATATTGCGGGTTTAACTCGGACTTCGGTTGGGAGCCAGTAACCAAAGGAGCAATGCAGGCTTTATAAGAATGAATGGTCGTTAAGTACATGACCAGGAATAAGCCGTAATCCTGTTGTATTCTTCACAGACAATTTAATTCCCATTTCATAACGCGAGTTGTGCCGAGGCTGGCAGCGGGCTACGGGGACGCTGTGGCGGCGCTAGCGACTCGGGCCTCAGCTTATGAGTACGTTCGTATCATCAGCCAGTTGTGAACTCGAGCGCAAAGGACTCGATCACGGCGCTCTTGAATTTCTGATAGTTTTACCTCCATAATAGTAAACCTCTCTTCTCAATGCAGGATTATTCATTGTGGTTTCAACATTCTCATTTAAGTAAGAAGTTTAGGGCTGATTATTAGAATTGTAAACTCATACAAGTATTAAGGCGAATCGAGCAGTTGAGTTAAGCTGAATATATTGTTGCAATAATAATTGCAATAACCGTTACGCGCTGCAGGTCGTGGCGAACAAATTTTGTTAGGTTAAATTGCTGTTTCGATAAAAGTTTTGAACATAAATAAAGATTTGAATAATGATGAGTATTTTCTTGATATGTACATTTTACTTTAAGATACTGAATTTTAAGCAGTACTTAGGTGCCTAAGTACAAATATATCGCCAGGTGTCAAGGCCTCATCATTTGTTATGTTACATTGCAATTTTACCCGCAAACGCATATTGGCGGCACACATGTTGGCGGTCGGCAGTTAATTGGAACACTAGTACCGGCGAAGGCGGCTCTCGCTCGTCCGTCACGCCCGGCGCCGCCAATTTCTGCAGGGCTACTACGAAACTCGAAACTCGAAGTTCGTGTCGTATCGTCCCTCTCGCTCTCGTATTAAATAGTACAAGTGTCAGAGGGACCGAACGACACGAACTTCGAGTTTCGAATTTCGTAGTAGCCCTTCAAGGCTACGACGAAACTCGAGACTCGAAGTTCGTATCGTACCGTCTCTCTCGCTCTCGTATTAAATAGTATAGTAGTGTCAGAGGGACCGCACGATACGAACTTCGAGTTTCGAGTTTCGTAGTAGCCCTGCTGCTGTTCCTGAACGTACGATCCTTCTACCGTTAGACTGCTTTTCTACCAAAAACATGCCATATTTCATAGCTAACAAATCTATCTAACATCTAGGATCCTGTTTTTATACGGTAGCTTTAGAAATGGATACCTTTGACCTATCTCATCCAGGTCTGGTGGAAAAACAGTCTTACACATTACAAAACTAATATTATAGAATGTCAACAGAGGCCCGCTTAATACAATGAATACATGAGTACATAGTTGTTAGGGTTATTAAGTTCGCCTTTGTATTTCTACGAGTATCTGTGTATGTACCCGTGTTTTTATTTTAAAATAATTTGTGCATTAAAGAGTTTACATACATATTATGCAGATAATGGATGTTAAGTTTAGTATAATACTAAATAAAGTAGCAGTAGCATACCACTTCCATTTAAAGCAAACAAAACAATAAGATACCTACAGTTCAGAAATATGTAGATGTGTTTGTGTTGATACAACCGCCCCTTGAAAAAACACGCCTGTCGCGGAATCAAAGCAATCAATCGTTCGATTTGGTCTATCGCCGAAGTCCTGTATTCTTATTCCGCAGGCAGCTGACTGACAATTCTGTCTGCTTTATTTGATTCCCTTAAACAGTGAACGGTTGAGTGTTGGGAAAGTCCATTTATATAACACGATTTGAAAGTACGACTTTATAATATTATCAAGAGGCACCACCATGCAGTATACTGAAAAATGTAGTAAAAAGAAGTGTTGCACTGGAACTGTTGCAATATATCACAAATACATAGAAATTTATAACTCATTGGAATTAGTAGATGTACGTATATTTCCTTTACTATCTACGACATAAATGTACTCTACTATACATGGTGGAAAAAATCTATTGGCGTTGAAGGGCAACTATAATAAAATAGCGTGTTTTTTTAGGGTTCCGGAGCCAAAATGGCAAAAACGGAACGCTCATAGTTTCGCCATGTCTATCTGTCTGTCTGTCCGTCCGCGGCTTTGCTCAGGGACTATCAATGCTAGAAAGCTGTAATTTTGCACGGATATATATGTAAAATATTCCGACAAAATGGTACAATAAAAAATAAAAAAATATCCCATAGTGGGGTGATTTTTTTTTCTCATCCTACCCTATAGTGTGGGGTATTGTTAGATAGGTCTTCTAAAACCATTAGGGGTTTACTAAGACGATTTTTCGATTCAGTGATGTGTTTGCGAAATATTCAACTTTAAAGTGCAAATTTTGGGCGTGTCCGCCAAGAGCGCTTGGCCGGTTTTTTTATATTTAGTTTGTTCGATTCTCGGGTGAGACCAGCGAAATTTGAAGTTTGGATGCAGTTTTGTTTCATATTAAAAATAAAAATGTTTCCTTTCAGTACAATTAGCCAACCAAAGAATTTAAGGTAGTTGCCCTTCAGGGACCATATATTTTTTTCACCCTGTATTGGTATAGTATAATTGCAATGCTTGGACAAATTTTCCAGATATCCTTATTAAGTAGGTATAGAACTCAGATTGAGACGTCAATGTAACGTCTTCAAAAGGTATCATAGTTAATTATAATATATTTATAATTATTTAGCTAGTTTTAGAATATTGTAAAGCGGAGCAACGCTCGCAGCTAACAATGTACGCCAATTTCCATCTACGCGAGTGTTATTCCTCTCGCCTTTGGTTGTCCTCACATCTGTAACCTAGGAATCTTTCAACGAAGCTACCTAATATAAACTATCTCTCCTATTTGCTCTACTATTTTTAACGATAGAGCACTCTAAAAATAATCATAATAATATCAACACAATGACAAAATCCATAACAGTACAAACGTAAAATAGATGATACCGTCCTCGCATAGAATATTAGATTACGCTGTTTCTTCAACGTTACACTCTTACGTCGAAAGTTTTCTTAGGCTCGCAGAGAGGACGTGTGACATACCAATAAAAGGAACTAAAATCGAATTACGTCAGAAATTCCTGCGTAGACCAAAAAAATATTTCCAATCAGAAGGTGATGTAATAAAAATCACGTTGAAGGAAGACGTATGGAGACAGGCAGCGGGTCTAGAGGCCTGTCTGCTCTAAATCGAGAGGCGCCGGCCCGCTCTGGAATACTAAGTAGGCAGTTTGCCGCCTCTTACTGCTATAGCCGAAAACACTGGCGACATTATTCTTGAAAAATACTAAGTTTTATTGTACGGACTTGTCGTATTCAGTGATCTATAGATACCTAGGTATACCTTATATTTTCGCTCGTGCGTGCTCCCTCTCGTACTCTAGGTTAGGCAACTTAATATTAGACAAATTTGTGTGACTGATATATTATGTGATGTCGACATCACACAATTACTCGTATAAGTGAGTGCGGTGAGACAGGAGCTCCCGATAGTTCCATGTACTCGTATTTGCATTTAAACAGCAAATACCTATGTACATATATTATAATTAACAATGACTCAATAAATAAAGTAATACTTATCACAATTTATTACAAAAACAGCAGTTTTTAAAAATCTTGCCTACACTAAGTAAATACCTAATGGTAGTTTTTATCGATTAATATTATTGTGAAATCATATATTTACCATCTTATAACACGAACTAAAAAGTGTAAAATAAAAAAACTCGTTTTTCTGTTATGTTATGTACTTAACAGAGTTCAAGACTAACAGACTTGTTTTTTCTTTCGAGTTTTCGTTTCAAGATTTTTGACGCAGTCAGTTTTTATTTTTATTTTTTTTTACTTAACGTATTTTACGAGTAGGTACATATCATCAGCCAAATATATGGTCTACCACCATAAAGTTGATAATCGTTTGCATGTCACAAAAAAAGAATGCCAATAGACGTAACGTGTCTGTCAACTTGGAAGTTCGACTTTAGCGACATATAGGTATTCATTTGATAGGAACTTGTTTAAAAATTGAAAGACCACTTATTTGGCTGGTGGTACCTAAACTTACCTCCTTCACGAGATTTGACGAGGAAAAATAATCAAGTATAAAATATACTAGCTTTTACCCGCGGCTTCACCCGCGTGGAAGTCGGTTATCGCGCGCTGTTCCCTCGGGAACTGTGCATTTTTCCGGAATAAAAAGTAGCCATTGTCACTCTCTGGCCCATAAACTATCTCTATGCCAAAAATCACGTCCATCCGGCGATCCGTTTCGACGTGAAAGCCGGACAAACATACATACAAACACACAAACATACGAACACACACACTTTCGCATTTATAATATTAAGTAAGTATAAGTATGGATTTAATTGGCTAATTAGTTGGGTATAAGAGGGAGGCAGGGTGACTCGGAAACGCATTAAAGTTGACGGGTTAAGGTCTGGCTGGGCCCCACTTGACCCCAACCGGTTTACCACACGAGGGCTCTCCTAAGCCTCGCCCGTCCTTTTAAATATACAAGGCAAGTTTTTGTTCTAACTGCTGGGACAAGTGCCCATCTATTTACATAATAATTACCTAAGGCAGTATGCTTGTACACAAAGAGCGATAAAATAAAATCCTAATCAAAATAACTTTATATATGCTATGCGTACTTTCGACCTGCGTTCGGAGGTAAAAACTACAGGTGTCCATAAGTTTCGGGCAGAAATAAAGATAGATAAAAAAAAGTTAAACTTAACGGCCAGGGTTTATTAGTACAACTTCTAACTGCTCAGACGTAGTCCGGGCCATTGAATTGCTTCGCAGGTTTGTCCAGGTTTCCTCACGATGTTTTTTAGCTTGTAGTAAATTTCAAATGTAATTATGAATTTCGAAAAACTCAGAGGTGCGACTTCACGATGCGATAGGTCAAACCACTAGGCCACCACGGCTTCGTTATTCTTAAAAGCACCTAGACGTTTCGACCCTATTGCAGCAGCCGTGGTCACATCTAGTCTGACTACGTGTCGCAAAAGTTACGGCGAAAATCGCAAAAGTTTAAAACAATAATGAAATTGCACTTAATATAAAATATTAGTTGTGTTACTACAACCAGAGACGAGAGCGGTACTCGTTACATTTACACGCGCGCTACAATTATCTTACCCGAGGTTAGTGCGCGATAGATAGCGGCAATGGTGCTTGTAAGGTACCTATTTACAGAGTATTGAGGTTCGCTTACAAATAGGGGTGGAATTTATTCGCCGCGGCGCCGCAGCATTTCCAATTTTCATATTTCCCACGGTGGGCCGCGCCGGATCCACTAAATCTCAACCTGATATTTATACCAACGGGCACTCGTTCGTGATACAAACTTTATCCCGTAAGCACCGAAACATTATAATACCTACGGGTTAATTACGAAGTTTAGTCGATCGTTAATGACAGTGGCAGGGTTTGAATGAGCACGATTGTATGCGAGTACTCGTAACTAGATATTGTTGAATTGTTTCAGTATTTCAGTTTTAATATCAATTTGAACGATGCAAATAATGATAATGAAAAATCAACTAGTTTCAAAAATAACGTACCTACTTATAACTAATAAGTAAGATGGGGATTTTTTTTATTTAAAAACCATTCACTTTTACTCATTAGAACTTCCTACCTAAACGTTTAAGTTACCAAAGAGCATCATTCAACAAAAAACAACGCAAGCATTCCTCTTGAGCGCTCAGCTCAGCAGCCCCCTCAGTTGACTGACAAAGGCCCAACTTCCATTCTTATTATCACAGCTAGGTACGCGTTTATTTGCTTTTGTATGCATAGAACGAAAAGAAAGCTACTTAAGGCAAAGCGGCGAATGGGCCGCCAGAGTCGCTGGCTCAGCGCGCGCGGGGATCGGTTGCGAACGTCAAGAATTTCCCAGAGGCGTGTTTACGACACCTAGCCGCTCCACCTTCGACACAGCACACAGATTTTGTTTACGTTATCTGATCATGGCCCGTTCAAGGTCATAAATACCAAGACGTCAAAAATATTTATCTAGTACCTTTATAGCTGTATAGATTTATACCCTCGACTGGCCATTCATCCTAGATTTAAAGATGGTCAGATTATACCGATCAGAGAACACAGACGCTGACAGGGAATTCCAATCCTTAGGTATCCCGATAAAGATCGACAAGGTAAACGCTTACTGTAAATTTATAGAATACTGCACATTTCAATGGTCAAAAGAAAGTCTTCAAAATGTTAAGTCACATTGCATAAAATCGCATTTAAGATGAGGCATGTGTTCCTTACCTCGGACAACCAGAAACAAACCTAACTTACAAACAAAGTGAGACAAAGAAAAATAATGCACGTTGCGATGTTTGAACTTTAGTCTAAATATTTGAAGTATTTTGTCTATATAGTAAGAACGTGCATGCTTTAAGATATACGAGTATTTAAACATTTTTATCGGTTCTATAAAGGTACTTAAGAGTCTATGGCGATACCGATGTACTACTGTTACACTCTTTATACTATAGCCCGTATTGAGCTCACAAAGTGTACCAAATTACCGCAACAATAACAAACGGAAAGAAACTCGAGCGAAGCTGTGAACTTGCCTAAAGTAATGCAACGAGTTTGAGCCTCCATTTATTTATTTACTTATTTTACAAGGGTGTCCCGAATGCTTACTACTTAAAATATAACTACTAGCTTTTGCCTACGATTTCGTCTACTAAGAATTCATTTATTGCTCCACGGGAACTAATAACTTTTTCAGGATGACATCTATTCCGTGGTACTTTCCAGGGTCTCAAACTACCTTCATACCAAATTTTATCTATATCCGTTCAGCGACTGGAGCGTGCAGAGGTAACAGACAGACAGACAGAGTTACTTTCGCATTTATAATATTAGTAGGACCGACATTGTTGCAATATATTGTATACAGATCTTTTAATAAATGTCTGTTGTGTGTGTTGTAGGCCGCCCATTGCTTACCTTGTAATTTTCTCTCTGTGTACCTGTTTTCTGTATCGCTTACTACCTATTTCTGGTGTACAATAAAGAGTCATTGTATTGTATTGTAAATTTCTGTTATTTTATTACTTCTGTGGAGCAGTGTATTTAAACTTTTGGACTGTTATTTAAGATTTAAGATCCTTGAATCTCACCAACAGCCGCTTATCTGGGTGAACTTAAACCCGACCCGAATTTTAAGTGGTTCCGTCATAATTTTAGGAAAATAGTGGGTTTATTGAATAGCTTATAATTTGCATAGTGTTCAGCGGTGGAGAGTACTCGGCCTCGCGCAGCCTTTAGAGGGCCTAAATGAATTCGCGACGGGCGCCCCTCCAACAAATTAGGATTAGATGAGGGTAGCTACTCTGTGTTTTTAAGGTAAAAACGGCAAATGCCATTCCAATCGAAAACTTAATTTCCGTTCCTAATTATACAGGTAGAACGCACGTTTGCGTCCGTTAGCTAAACGGAACATGTTTCGCATATTTTCATTTTCAGATATACTCGTGGGTAATGAAATTTGCCACTTAGTTGATAAGCTGGCATCGGAAAAGGTGAAATTTTCATAAAATCCATTTCGTCGATGCGCCGCCGCCACTCGGCGCTGCATCGGACATTCCATTTGTCGATTTCTGCAACCGGAAAATCTTATAACTTGAAGTTTTGATGGTGTTTACTTTATGGAAGCTAATCTCAAAAAGTTATAAGTAATAAGTAACATTTTTTTCCAGAAAAGAGATATTAATCTTCCAATTCATGCAATCAGATTATAACGATGCTGTGACCTGTTAATGAACCACAGTGCAGGGCCTGTCAGGCCGATACGACCAGCGCGACACGCCAGCGAAGAAGAATCAGCCAGTGCACATAAGAGACCAGAAGTTTCTACGCTGATATTCTTCTTCTTCGTTGACGCTATAACCGTTTGCGGGTCTTGGCCGCTTCTACAATCTTTTTCCAATTGTCGCGGTGCCTGGTGACCTTCTTCCAGTTGGTAAACATCCCCATCTTCTTCAGATCCTCTTCCACACAATTTCTCCAACATTTGTTTGGCCTGCCTGTTGGTCTTTTCTGTTGCAACGTCAACTTTGTCACTATATTTGCAGCTCACGTGTCCGGTATCCTTTCAATGTGACCCGCCCATCTCAGACGCTGTGACTTACAGAACTTGCTGATAGACTCGTGCTCTATGAGTGGCTCCAGCTCGTGGTTCACACGTTGACGATAGTTACCGTCACGCTCTTTAACAGGACCAAAAATGTTTCTAAGCACTTTTTCTCGAACACAGAATAGTTATTTATGCAACTGTATTGTAATAGGGGTCCTTAAAACACGAGTGTGGTTTTATGAAACGAGACGTAGCCGAAATAGGGTCACATGAGTGTTTTAAGGCATAATTACGTACAGTTGCATACAATATTTTATCTACATCCATATATTAAATCCTCTATCATGTGTTCAAGAACCATTGAGAATGACCTGCATTAACGAGAACTAGGTATGTCTGCCCCACGAGCTGCGCCCGCGGCGCGCCCGACAACCTGGGCCTGCTCGTGCGCCCTGCGCCCCCCACCTCACCGGTACTGTAAAAATGATGTATGAAATCTCATTGCTATACTGATTTCTGTATCGTAAAGACCATTACGATACAGCCGTGTTCATAATAGAATCCAATATCGTAACAATGGTCATTATCTATGGTTTTTGAACGCAAAATGGAGGATTTACTATATGGGTGTAGATAAAGATTTATTTCATTTCTCTGGATTAAGGTCCAGGCTTCGCATGTCAAAGTCAAAGTCAAAATATCTTTATTCAATTTAGGCTATAACAAGCACTTATGAATGTCAAAAAACTCTACCACCGGTTCGGAAAAACCTCTACAGAGAAGAATCCGGCAAGAAACTCAACGAGGTATATTTTTAAAACAGATTTACAATATTATTAAATGATATCTATACATCACAAGTATAACACAACTTTTTTTTAACACATTAGGTTCGCTATTTGAAGGGATCGCTAATGCGAATCGGAATTATTACCAAATATCCCTGTCCAAGATATAATCATTAACTTTATAATACGCCTTAGATATTAATGTATTCTTGACAATAGATCTGAATTTTGTATCCGTTTCATTTGTACCTAATATTTTTTGGAATTTTATTTAAATAAATGAGTAAGTCATAACAAGCCTGAAGTGGTACGATATACATATGACGAGTTTTGACCCTAATAATATACCATTTACTACACTGGCATTATAAGATGCTATAATATTTTATGTTACGAGTACATGCCACTTATTTGCAATATACAATGTAATATTCAACGAAAGGCTACGGAATTAAACTTTGAGCTGATTTAAATGTAAAATGATAGACGCGACGTCTTATTTGATTTGTGAGAAGATTTTGTGTTTACATTGTAAAACTTCGCCTTTCATAACTCGAGATTCGAATAGGTAGGTACTATGGCTGAAGCAAATAAACATCAAACACTTCTCGATGACTGTTGTTTGATCATGGTTCTAACGTAACAACTACAGGGAGAGACATTTTGTAGTTGAATGTACTCAATAATAGAGCGGAAATACCTTTAAGGCTAAAGGAGATTTAATCTAAAGTCTTCGGCTAGTGAAAAATCACTGTGTAAATAAATATTCCTGCAAAGTATAGTGCCCATCGTAGTGCAAGCGAACATATGTGCTGCTTGAAACCTCTTATAAATACGCCTACTTAAATAGCTCAGCGTTAGTCTTAATCGGGCCAATCAACTATTTTACCGACACTTTGGGCGTCTCCTGCGTTACCAAAATTATCTCTGGCGTTACCAAAAAATCGTACTTCCAACAAGATATTTCACGGTTTAATAGGTTGAACTTACGTAGGACGGCATGTATTCATGTACACCATCTATTAAATTACAGAAAAAACATGTTTACTAACAAAAATCTGCAATTGTTTGAAAAATGTTGCGGACAGATTAGTGTCGGTAAAAAAGTTGATTGGCCCAATCTTCAAGATTTATCGGCTTAGTTACTATTACCAATTAAGCAAGCAGCAGCTCCGAGTACGTAACGTTCGATTTCCGCCGTGCACGGTAAGCAAAGCTAATTCCTCCTAGGAATAGCCTGCAGGGCTACTACGAAATTTGAAAATCGAAGCTCGTATCGTTCGGTCCCTCTGACACTTATACTATTTAATACGAGAGCGAAAGGGACGGTACGACACGAACTTCGATTGTCGAACTTCGTAGTAGGCCCTCTGAGACCGCCGCTCGATTCCCTCCGTGCGAAAGTTGCCTGAAGAATACGAAGCGACAAGATAAAACGTTGAATCGGAAAAACTGCTTATTTTATTACTGCGCCGAGCTGTAAGGCGGATGGGATAGGCCTCGAGCGGGATTGGACGATCCTCAATTAAGGCACTGTACACTGATTCACTAAATAAAATCGCAGCGCAACTGTAACTTTCCGCTTTGTTACAGTACGTTATACGGTAGAAGTTGTTCGTTGTGCCACAGTGGCAGTTCTTGTAAAGTTTAACTGTCCGAATTGGTCTGCAGAGGCATAGGTATCCGAGAACGTTCGCCGAAAGTGGTGGCCATGGGACAGTACGTATGGACATCCTTTCCGTGAATTAGAATTAACAAGTAGGGGCACGGGAATGCTAATTATGCCTTACATGCATAATTAATAGAAGCCTCGTAGAAGACTAACAAAGCAAAGGACGTATAAAAAATACGTATTTATCTACATACGTAAATAACTAAATAAGCGCAAGGCAGGCAAATACAAAGCTTCTAAACTTCTTATTTGACATTTATATAGTTCAATATTACGAATAATTCTATGGTTTAGTAGCGATGGGTAGACCGAGTGCAAATATATAAGGAAAGGGCCGGCAAGGGGTGCGTCAAGTTCGATTCCCGACTCGTAAGCGAAGCCCCAGGGGCACAGCCACCTTAAGTTATGATATGATTAAGAAACTACTTCTCCATTAAATTGTAAAATCTTTTGCAACAATGACTGGTAAATACCCCTAAAGCGATAGGAAATTCGCCTTTGCACAATATCTCAACGTTTGTCAATTGTGTCTGTTTGATTATTTTTGTGCAATATGTAAAGAGTTAACGTAAAATTATTTAAATACAATGCGAAAATATATTTTTTACAAATGGGCATGTATAAATAAAGTACTTGATAATTGATAAACATGTGTTGTTGTATTTGACATCATACGATTATTAACGCGAATAAAAAAATATTGTAGCTAAATAACTAAATGCTAAAAATGTGTAATAAAGAAATAAGATAATTTACTATGTTTTTCCAGAAACTCTTCCTCACACTTGCGGCGTCAGTTGAGATTCTCAAGAAAACGTATTAATTTATTACATCTGTTGCAGCAATATAAGTTAAGTAATAAGAATCCAGCACAAGTATATACGTCGATGCAGCAGCGGCTACAAGTATATACAGTATCAGTGCTTAAAAATAATAATGTGCAACATTATATAACATTCCTCTGTTGGGAACAGGAGACCAAATTTGAAATCACATGACATTCCATTATTATTATCATGAAAATGACATTCCAAATTAGTGGAAAACTGTCTGAAATTCAAATTAGAGTGGATAGTAGAAAATTACAATTCTATTTTTTTTAACAATTAATTGAAAATTTAAGTGTAGCGTAGTTTTAGTTTTACTGCAGAACAGATTTCAACCTCGCAAATGGTATTTTCTAGTAATTGGTTTAAATAAATCCGTCCCAGGGACTAAATACGAAGGGTTGGGCTGAAGCTGCTGCTGTGAAAACTTTCCAAAGAGACAAAGTCGTGACCGTAAAAAATTAAATACTTATTTTTATTTCAAATTCGCTTTTGAATTTGAATTTGAATTTATCACGGGACACTTGTCACCAATTGACCTAGTCCCAAACTAAGCAAAGCTTGTACTATGGATACTAGGCAACGGATAAACATACTTATATAGATAAATACATACTTAAATTCATATTAAACATCCAAGACCCGAGAACAAACATTCGTATTATTCATACAAATATCTGCCCCGGCCGGGAATCGAACCCGGGACCTCAAGCTTCGTAGTCAGGTTCTCTAACCACTTGGCCATCCGGTCGTCTACCTACCTATTACGTATACCTATAGTAGGTGTACTAACCTCATCGAAAAAGTAAGTTAGTATATCTTTTACAACATCATCTCAGCCTATATGTATACGTTCTACTGCAGGCCATAGGCTTCCTCGTAGAATGAAAAATAAAATACGTGATCTCAGTACACACCGTATGGTAAACTTCCCGTTGCGTCATGGGCTCATGTCTTCGGCAAAGTTCAGGAACAAGCCTGAATATGCAGACAGCAGATGTTAGCCTCGCCGCACATAAATTATATACCTACAAGCTCGCAATCTGCGCCTAAACTATCATGATCATGAAATATTGTAACTAATTAATGTTTTTTTTATTATTTTATATATACATAGTATCTGGAATTTTATTTATCAGAGCTTAATTTTCTACTGTTCTATTCGAATTTCCAATTCAACACGATTCACCATTTCAACCAAATTTCTCCAAAAAACTGTCGTCTTGTTAATAAAAAAATGCGTAAAAAAAGAAAAACAGTGGGATAGTCATTTTTAACTGCTTTTTATAATCCAAATTAAGTAAAAACTCATGTAATTAGGTACTAAACTACTGCCTAATATATTGAAATTTACGAATTGAATAATTGTTGGTGCATTCCCTTTAGGAAATTGCTATCATCATACAGTTTTTAGCACCGTCAAAATGTTTTACGACTCTTGGTCTAGAAATGTGGGTACATAATTATCTGATTTTTTATGCAAATTCGGCCATTATTGCAGTGTGGTGCAGCGAGTTTCGAAGTGAGCGGCCACGGCGAGAACACGGTGTGCCGCGAAATTTAAATTTTTCAACCGTTACCTGCGCCTATAAATCAAGTGTAAAGTCGCCCTAAGCTCTCCCAGATCGCGTTCCTAACACTTTAAAATTTAAATTACAATTTCTCGTGGCAGATATGTAGATATATGCACTCACGGTACGATCATTAGGAAGGAAGGCTTGGTGTAAGTATCTACTTGTACGTCTTATGTTGGTGTCTCGTGATTCCATCTACTTAAATAAATTTGAGGACTTACTTATGCTTACAATCATTTGTGAGATTGTATGTATAACGTTTAAGTTTGTACTGAATATTAATGCCAAAAAAGTAAGATTAACATTGCCCAACAAACAAACAAACAAAACCATTCATTCATTATAAGAATATAACATGTGTATAACCAGACTTTAAATCTGTCTATACTCTATTCCCCATAACCAGCACTGTATCATAATTCATAATGTAGTTAGCTAAAAGGATACGTTGCAGCTTCAGACTGCCGAACCTAGATTAAACTTTTACGCGATTACTAAATCCATATAATCTATCTATATAAAATAAAAATAAAAATCTAAATAAATAATAAATCGTAAAATGTGCTGCTAAGCGCAAAACTCGGGAACGGCTGGACCGATTTCGCTTATTCTTATTTTGTTGTGTTCGTTTGTTGCTTTTGATACAGAACAAGAGTGCCAAATAATTTAATATCGTCACTGGCAAGAAAAAGTCAATTAAAAAGTTTCAAACCTTTCAAACGAAATCATGAATGAAAACTACATACTGAATAACAAATACTATATGATAGGTACTGCATCTATAAATACTAATAACTATGCTAAGCGACGATAATGACAATTTAACATTAACAACTTTATAATCGTATGCAGAAGCACTTAATTAAAATAAGCAAGGTGACTTCAAATTAAAAGTTACTGCATCAGGACCATCTTGAGTACCTATATCATCCTATATCCTTCCTTGACATTTAAGTCCTTTTTAATGGATATGGCTGACATCTAGTGGAAAATAATGTCATTGAGCACGAAAACTCGTGTAACAGTAGGGAAACAACCTCTACGTAGTTTTAGCGCTGGACATGGGAAAGCACGCGAAGTAGTGAGGTTAAATTCTACTAGAGGGCGCTTTGAGCTCGAGTCTTCAAAATCATGATTCAAATTAATTTGTTTTATCCATATACCCCAGTCACCTAACACCTTCGCTCTAAGTAAGATCAAAATTAATTCAAATAAGCAATTTTTTGCATTAAAAATTAGGTCAGGTAATTTGCGAATATATGCTTCAATAATCCACCAAAATTTATCACCGCGACAATAAAATCTTATAAAAAATATTCTTTAATAATTCTGTAAAAATGAGGCGAAATTGTTATAATTACTTTCTGTGCCTATTTACTTTATAATTTATTAGTTTAATTTATGTGCTTTGTTACACATGTAAAATCCACTTATTTTTTTAAAGGAACAAAAAAGGCTTCATGTTTTGAAAAGTGAAAATTAAAAATTAGTTACGATAATTATAAAAGGTAAGTATGGTTTAAGTATGTCTTTTTAACGTGCCTTGAGACTCTTTGTACCTACTTATTTTTGCTGCTAATTTTATATCGGTTTAACAAAATACGTTATTTCCAATCATATCTATTGTTTGATTTTAAATGATAATTATTTAAAATCCAATTTCTTGATAATATTTGACTTAAAAAATCTTATTTTATTTTTCTCCTAATAGACATTAGACGTATACGAAATAATCACTTTAGTGTTTTTTTTTTAATTTCCTGTTAGATGTATTGGTGGATTCAGCTTACGGGTCTAAAAACGGAATTATTCAAACATATTTTGACAGTAAATTTACTGATATAATTTTTGCTCAAAATAATCACCTATTTTATGGTAAGTAAAAAAAAATTAAAATTAATTTATTTTTAAATATTAATATCTATTTATTTTTATGTAATAGAAAAAAATATAAAAATATCATGGGATACTTGACACACAATTGACCTAGTCCCAAACTAAGCAAAGCTTAATAAAATCATATTTAAAAGTTTAATAATATTTATAACAAATTATACGTTTATTGTTCAACCTTTTTAATGACCCAACGATAAGGCTTTTTGCAGTATTAAAAAATAAGTATGACTTATTTTACAAGTAGTTCTAAGTTCAAATTACAATGCATGTTATGAGTATGAGATTTGTATTGTACCTACCACTGAGCAAGTAATCACTATACGTTTTTAGTACCTACTAGACAATTTTTCGTTCCGAATTCAAAACCTCTCTACTTACCGCTTTTGAACAATGTTTGGCATTCTTAACTTTCTGGTGACTTTTTAAAGATATAATAGCAACTGTAAGTATCATTTTTGATAATTATTAATGTTATTATTATATTTGTTTCTTAATAATCGGATTATATTTAAAAAATTGTGTTTGTTTTGTAAATAGGTAGGTATATGTGGTTTTATTCTTATGTTACATTTAAATTATGTTCTCGCTGCTGAGGTGAAAAATTGTATGTGTCACACGAGAGCAAAGTTTTTTGGCATCTCATATGTTTGAATCCCTAGCTGCTCTCAGGATTCTAACCTAGAATCCTTCGCTAACTCGGGATTGAAAATCAACACTCGCATCAAAAACCACTTTGCTCTCTTGTTGCACAAATAACTATTACCATCTTCCGGAACCAAATTTTGGTGGATTCGAAAATATAGGTTCTTAAAATTACACGTAAAAGCTGTATACAAAAAATTAGCCTTATATCGAATTATTAAAAAAAAAACTGTAGAATGACCAGGCTAATAGTTTTGTGTTAGAGCTAACGCAATTTATTACTATAATTTGCGTCAGTGAAAAGCGCCATATTTTACACATTACATCGAATTGCAGGTGGTGCGAATGTAGAGCACGCTCGACTAACAAGTACACAGTAGTTACTTAAAATTACTGATTACACTAGCTTTGTGGGCTTATTTGACATAAACACCAGTAATTGAAAATACAAACTGAAATGAAGATGCACAGAAAAAACAGACAAATAAGACCATCACTGGGAAGCCCAGTGATGGTCTTATTTTTCTGCATTCATCTACATTTCAGTTTGTATTTTCAATTTAGGTTTTACGGGATGACCGTTTAAGTAAAAATTTAGAATTGAAATAAAAAATACAAAAATATGCCAAAAAACCAATCTTAATAAACACCAGTTTGTACTGCCTAAGTACTCTACTTGTATCCAAGAATGATTAATAGTACAACACAAACATACATACAAATAATATTATCCATAGAGTAGTTATCACAGTCAAATGAAAAATCAATACAGTAAACTAACAAAATTAAAAAAAAAAAACAAGGTAGCAATAGACAGGGCCTGATTTACCCACAGGCTATTAAGGCTAGAGCCCAGGGCGCAAAGAGCAAGGGGACAGCTCGCACAAAGCGGAGCTGAGATTTACTTGCCAACTTATTAATAATATCTGGTCATTTTAGGAAAATACGTGCGTTTGACACAGATGAGAATGAAAGTGAAATAGCGGGATAGATAGATTGAGTAAGAAAAAGAGAGGTCATTACATCAGCGAGGAATTATTGCTGCTATGGGGGGGGGTGTATATTCATAGTTAGCCTAACTCTAAATCAGGCACTGAGCATAGCGCAATAGGGATTCATTTCTCGAATTAGAAATTAGGTAGCCATTATCTAAGTGTACATACTCGTAAGTTTAGGTAGAGCATAGGTAGAGTCATTCACGATGACGCGTGCCGTGGTTCTTATAACAATGTCATTAATGTCTAATTTTAACAAAATCACGCGTCTTCGTGGATGGCACTAGATATACTTACATAATATCGATGGAGCTGTACTTTCAAGAATTGAATTGAATTATACTTACATATAAAAAAGTAACTAACGTCTGACTGACTAACAAACAACGCACTGGGGCTAAAGATTTGATATACTTAGGTATGGTTGACAAATTCCCTCCTTGACGATCATAGAGATGCACTAAGAAGAGATTTTTTGAAGGGATTCAGATGAGGTTAATTCTAAATACAATAGATATTAATCATTTATTATTATGGCTCATGAAGCGCTCTGGGTTGTTTCCAATTGAATCAACGATGTTCTGGTGATGGGGCCAAATGGCTGTTTAACTCTTGTTTATGGTCCAGCCTTGTGTGACATACATTCACCTATTAACTATATTTATTAGATTATATCTTTTCTTCGACGGTATTAGAAGAACATCCATCATAGACAACTTTAAGTGGCCCATAATGATAAAGCACCTGAGCGACCGAGCTTTACTCGGGCTAAACTTCGGTAACAAGCGTTTTCGCAGAGATAAGACCAAGCTAGATTGATTTTTCATCCCTGAAAACCCCTATATACCAAATTTCATCGAAATCGTTGGAGCCGTTTCCGAGATCCCCGAAATATGTATATGTATAATAATACTAGCTGTTGTCCGCAACTCCGTCCGCGTAGTGTTCGTTTATCGATATCCCGCGGGAACTATGCAATTTTCTGGTATAAAAACCATCCTATGTGCTTCCCCGGGACTCAAAATATCTGTATACCGAATTTCATCTAAATCGGTTCAGTGGTTTAGACGTGATGAAGTAACAAATATCCAAACATCTTCAGAAACTTTCACATAGCATTCAAAATTAGGAGGATACATGAATTGCTCGTTTAAAGGTATTAGATAGAATGTGCATATTTTAAGCAAGTCAATATACTACAGGTAGGTATGTTTGATGTACTTTCAAAATCAATACAATTCCTAGCTGATATTCACATCATAAACTACAATGACTTCAATGTTTTAGACATTCCTAATATTTTGGTAGAGAACCATTAGAAAATAGACATTTTCACCTCATTAGCTCGAAAAAGCTTTCTTTATCCTTCAAAATCTGCGTGGAAAGTCGCTTTTTTTATCCTCTTGGCTGGAAAGAGTTTTTGAAATTCGAACGTTATCGTGAACAGGTGCCCTCTTGAAAATACATATCGACCGCTTACTTTCACAACCTCGTATCTGGCCACAAAATTGCTTTAGAATCATCTTTATGTTAAGTATGCGAGAGTGTTGAATTGTTGTATACAATTTGGGTAGATACGAGGTTGAGGAAGTAAGCGTTGAATATAGAAGTGTTCACAAAGAAAGTTCGTCATACATTTTTGAAGAAATATTTAAATCTGTTATTTTATTCTTATTACTAAACATTGATTTAGTAATAATAAAGCTCATTTCAGTTTTCAGAAAATCATGCCAAATTACAGAACAAACAAGAAGAAAATAGATATCAAATGATGAAAAGAGATTCGGAAACGCACCCGAAAAAAAAGCACAATGACACGTTCTGAAACGTGGTTTGTCATAAATTATTTCATTAATATAAATGCGTTAGTGTTTTCATTCTTGTTATTATTGTTGTTATTTATTAATACCAAAAAAAAATGGATAACTTTTATTTACATTTTGTTCTATTACATAAGTTTCTTCGTCTTTATTCACAAAAATAACGACAAATAGGTCGATAGATATGTGGTCAAATTCAGAACGCACCTACCGGAATAGGTTTAGCTACTTGCATAGTGAAATAGTACTGGCTAAATCACTTATCAACGTCCAACCCAAACCCTGGATCTAGAAAGCTTTACTTGGACTTCAAAATTCCCTCTTTTTATGGAGACAAAAACGTGAATGTATTTTGACATATTTCCATGGGACGAGAATTCTGAGATTCAGAAAAAGCCACTTGCATAAGCTAGCTAGCATAACCTGAAACTGATTTATAAGTGTTCAATTTATTTTCTTTCATCTCCCTGCTATTTTTCTCGCTGTCGTGAGGTGAAAAATTGTGTGTTCCGCTCGGCTGTAAAGTTGTTTAGCATCTCGTGTCTTTGAAACCCTCGACTACGCTCAGGATTCTTCTTTTGAACCACTCGCTTCGCTCGTGGTTCAGTCCTAGAATCCTTCGCTTGCTCAAACCAGCCAAATAGTCACTTTCCAGCCTTGCATAACAAATAACTATTGTTATGCAAGGCTGAAAAGTTATTATTTTAATTGAAACCTGAAGGATCGTAAGACTGAAGTAGAGCAGCTAGTCGAGTAGTTAATAAAAATCTTGAGCGTAGCAAGGGTTTAAAGGCACGAGGCATCAAAACAACTTTGCTGGCGAGCTAAACACAGAATATTTTACTTCACTACAGCGAGGAAAATAATACCTGGGTAAACAATAAATATAGTAGGCATATGAGTTGATCAGTTTTGGTTAATTTATAATTTATTATCCGCTTGCTTGTACGTGGGGCTTCAAGTACCTACTTTAAAAAGTTCAACTTTCTACATCCAAGAGTTTAAGCTGAACATTGATGACCAAGTTATTTTTTTTTACATTAAATAAGTAGGGAGTAACCTAACTAAGAATGCAGTGAAATATAACTAGAGTTGGTTATATTGTTCAGTAAACTTTTTCCTCTGGGTGATCTGAATTTATACCGTATATCTTTTTTCCAGTTTTTCCGAATTAATTTTTATAAGTAAGAGAAAACCAAGACACTACCTATTTTCCCAAGAAAGTTGGCTCTGCACCGACGACCGACCACTCCGTCCAAAGTTTAGCGACTAGAGAAGACAGAAACCTGGGCTTCTTCTTCTTTTTGTCGAGCTTATTATGAATAATAAAGAGCTCTTCGCACAACGATAGTTAACTCATTTAGTTATTAATAATTATTCTGTTTGTGCCCTACATTTTCTCCTTATTTATAGCAATCTATACTTAATATTTATAAATGCGAGTGTGTGTGTTTGTATGTTTGTCCATCTTTCTCGTCGAAACCGAGTAATGGATCGACGTGATTTTTGGCATAGAGATAGTTTATGGCGCAGAGAGTGACATAGGCTACTTTTTATCTTGGAAAAATGCAGTTCCCGAGGGAACAGCGCACGATAACCGAATTCCACGCGGGCGAAGCCGCGGACAAAAGCTAGTATTATCTATTAAGAAAAACCACAAGATTTTCTTTGTTTATTCAGTTGGGTTTGTTCTAATAGGCAGCGTGTGATAAATTTAGGACGAATCGTTAACGATATTCGGGCAGCGACGGACGGACTGACAGCGCGGTGTCTCGGCCAGACCGACCAAACTATTTGACGTGTGGTTTTAGACGGATATTTTCGGTAGAGGAAGTTTGTTGGTGCCCAAGAATCGTAAACAAATGATTATTACCTACCACCCGGGACGACGATAAGTATAATGCTAAAATTACAGCGACAACTCTGCCACGCCACATTGCAAAAAACGTTAAGAACGCCCCAGCGCTGATTTTCAGCCAGCACTATTTTACTATTATTCAAAAAAACCAATAAGATAGCTTTATCTTTTCGTTTTACAGTAAAAGTACAACTAAACATGCAGTAAACAAACCCTGACATAACGAAAATAAAACACATTGCACGTTTTGAATAAATTTTACTTAATTACCTCATTTAATTTTAATGACCAAAAATAAAATTCACCTTTTGTCCACCCAAATCACGGTATCACAGTAATTTTGTATTATAAATTAAAACGTTATAGGTTTGATTTTTATCACAATGTCGCGATGAAACTTCAAAACGTCAGAGCATCAGAGCCAAAAAAGATGCGCGCCGCTAGGTGGCGCTGATGTCGTGCACAGACCCAATACACTACACACTAAAAAAAGTAAAAGTAATAATAGTAACATGAAAAGCCCGTTTTTTGCAACCCGTTGGTTGCAACCCCCAAATAAAACCCTCGATCTTAATGTGCTTGTCATGAAACCCAAGGTCGGTAAATGAGTCAGTGCCCGTACTGATGATGCTGCACGCGCTGGCCCACACGCCACGCACGTCAGGCGCATGATGCGGGAGGGGGAGGGGGAGGGCGGCGCTGCCAAGAGCGCAGCCTAAGGTATCGCCAATATTTGGAAGAATTATATTTTTTCTTTTAGAAATATAACATTTTACTCGAAAATGTGATGAAAAACATTGAATGTCGCACGGGCGGTACTAGAATTACGAACATCGACTTTTTTTTCTTTGCCCTTAAGACACAATGTACTATTTCACCTCACTAGCTCGAAAAAGCTGTCTTTATCCTTCGAAATCTGCGTGGAAAGTCGCTTTTTATCCTCTTGGCTGGAAAGTTTTTGAAATTCGAACGTTATCGTGAACGGGTGCCGCCTTGAAAATACATATCGACCGCTTACTTTCACAACCTCGTATCTGGCCACAATATTGCTTTAGAATCATCTTTGTGGTAAGTACGACAGAGTGTTGTATTGTTGTATACATTTCGGGTAGATACGAGGTTAAGGAAGTAAGCGTTAAATATTAACGTGTTCACAAAGAAAGTTATTCATACATTGTTGAATTAATATTTAAATCTGTAATTATTCTGTTATTTTATTCTTATTACTAAACATTTATTTAGTAATAATATAGCTCATTTCAGTTTTCTGAAATTATTCCAAATGCGTCTATAATTACAAAAATAAAAAATACAGAACACACAAGAAGAAAATAGGATATCAATGATGAAAAGGGATTCGGCAACACACCCGAGAAAAAAAGGCACAATGACACGTTCTGGAACGTGGTTTGTCATTATTTCATTAATATAAATGCGTTAGTGTTTTCATTCTTGTTATAAGATAAGTAGTGTTGTTATTTATTAATACCAAAGAAAATAGATAACATTTATTTACATTTTGTTCTATAACATAAGCTTTTTCGTCTTTATTCACAAAAAATAACGACAAATAGGTAGATAGATATGTGGTCAAATTCAGAACGCACCTACCGGAGGGAAAAAGTTCACACTGTATTACCAATTCTAGTACCTAATTTTAATTTTAAGTAGGTTTAGCTACTTGCATAATTAAATGTAAAAATTACTGGCTAACTCACTTATCAACGTCCAACCCAAACCCTGGATCTAGAAAGCTGAATTTATCCTGGACTTCGAAATTCCCTCTTTTTATGGAGACAAGAACGTGGATGTATTTTATATTACCATGGGATGAGAATTCTGCGATTTAGAAGATGCCATTGGCATAAGCTAGCTAGCATAACCTGAAACTGATTTATAAGAGTGTTCAATTTATTTTCATCCATCTACATTTTTCTCGCCGTCGTGAGGTGAAAAATTGTGGGTTTCGCTCGGCTGTAAAGTTGTTTAGCATCTCGTGCCTTTGAAACCCTCGACTACGCTCAGGATTATTCTTTTGAACCTCTCGCTTCGCTTGTGGTTCAATCCTAGAATCCTTCGCTTGCTCGGCTTTCAATATAAGCACTCGTGCCAAACAGTTACTTTCCAGCCTTGCATAACAATTAACTATTTTGACCTTGACTACGTATAATTTTACATGCCTATTTGATTTTTTTAGTTCAAATTTATTCCAAATTAAATTCAATTATGTATCTACCTTACCTATCTACATAAAGACCGAAAAAAACATCAATCAAATAGACCATACCATAAGTATTTTGTATTAGTATGGACTACTACCGTCTCCATAACGACGGAAAGCAGCCAACTTCAAAATTGGGCTAAATCGAATAAAAAGTGCCCATTGGCCTGTGAAATCGCGCTTGCGCGGTGCATACATTTTTTATATATCTTCCGAAAATAATAAACCTGTGAATATGCATTACCCATAGTAACCGTTTATTGCACAATCCGAAAGCGTAGTCAACAATGAGGATTTACCACCAAAATAACGTTAATTGCTACTTAGTACGATTCCATAGCTGTAATAATTTTGATAAAACCACCAATTAATAATAAGATGGTAGAAATGTTATGGAGTGTATTTCCTTTTCCATTTGCTCTCACCACTTTTTCGTCTCTCTCCTTGTCACTGAGGAAACGTTTTTCGTATTTCCACGAAATGAAATCTTTTTGAAGCACCATCTCTACAATGACCCATTAGTTCAGCTATGGGACAAAGCAAGCATTTCTTTTATTTGTTCAAATGTAGATATGTTATACATTTTTGTGTGATAAATCGAGTTGTCGTTTTTTTTTTATTCTTCTAAAAATACGAAGATACGGAAGTTTTAAATTGCGTATTAGACAGAAAAATGATATGCCAGATGATGGTGAAATATGTGATGCAATATTGTCTTTTAATTAACACCTCTTGTACCATATTTCAAGCGAAATAAAGTTATTTTTATTTGTAAAATCCAACAGTACGTATAACACGATCATATTAATATTAATTTTTAGTTTTTTAGGTTATTTTTATTTATGAACAAACAAATAATATATACAATATTAACAAAAATAAATAAAAATAAAACTAAACCTAACTTACTCTAATCCTAAAAATCTATATTGTCCATTCAGGATAACATTGGACTCTAGAAGGTCACAGAAGAAGAGGTTCTAAACATTTTTTGTGAAGTCGTAATAATGATGATGATGATGATGATGATGATGAATAAAAGAAGTCATAATTTTGTTTACTCTGTAAGTAGATTAATACGTAATGTACTTACAAAATAACACAATATTACCTATACGTAATTTGGTACATAATAATAATTCGATTTATATTTATACATAATTTAATAACTGTGTTTAGTGGACTCATATAAAAATATTCTACTCTACTCGTCTGCTATGAAGTTCAAGCTTTTTTCCATTCCAAATTTCATCAAATTTGGTGCATTTATTTAGTTGTGGATTCAAGGTCATTACATTTTGATCCAAACTGGCGATTAAAAACTATAAATAATGTACAGAATATTTCTTGAGTTAACAATATTATAAACGTTGCGTTTCTTGCAGAACGTTCTTTACCTCTGCCTCTTTAGGTATTTTATAGGAAGACGTTTCTGTTTTTAACAAAATAGGAAAAGTTTTTTATTGTATTTAAATTATTATATGACAAAATAGCAAAGTTAATCTCACTAATATTCATTATAATTGCGAAAGATTGTAAATCTGTATGTTTGTTTGTTACCTACCACTTCACGTCTTAACCGCTGAAAGAATTTAGGTCAAATTCAGTATACAGATAGTACAAGTCCCGGGGAAGGACATAGAATAGTTTTTATCCCGGAAATTTGCATAGTTCCCGCGGGATAGAAAGAAAGAAAGAAAAGTTTATTTTGGCTCCAAAAAGTACCACCTAAAACTAAGACTAGAACTAGCACTAAAACTATGTTACTAGGTGACACGGCAGGATACCAAAAAGGGTCTCCACTCAGCATGTGTTGCCGCACATTATGTGCAGTAACGCTAGTTTTCTGTGGAGCCCAATAAACGATTCTACGTGAACGGAGTCGCGGGCAACAGTGAATTAATGAATAACTGAAACCAATATTGACGTCTTCGATATTTTAATTAGAATGAAGTTTAGACCGTATACTTAAAAAAATGCAATTTATTAAATGACTTCCTAAAGCGTGCATTATAAAGAACCTATTTTCCTTCTGTCCATTCCTATATTATATTGAACAGACTGTAGGTACTTACAAATATCACCCAAGTCGCTGCTATTAGGCAGGGTACCCATTAGGCTGGCTGCGTTTCCTCGTTGTAAGGCAATGCCAATACGTTGACCGAGGAAAGAGCCAGCCCTATGGTCACCAGTGGAACCCTTATAGTTTCGCCATGTCTGTCCGTCTGTCTGTCGGTCCGCGGCTATGCTCAGAGACTGTTAGTACTAGAAAGCTGTAATTTGGCATGAATGTACATATCAGTCACGCCGACTAAGTGGCAATATAAAAAAACTTAAAAAAAAACCATAGACGTAGTGGGGTGATTTATTTTCTCGGCCAGCCCTATAGTGTTGGGTATCGTTGGATAGGTATTTTAAAACCATTGGGGGGTTGCTAAGACGATTTTTTATTCAGTGATCTGTTTGCAAAATATTCAACTTTAAAGTGCAAATTTTCATTAAAAACGAGTGCCCCCCCCCCCTCAAAAATCTAAACTGTTGGGTGGAAAAATTTGAAAAAATCAGAATGGTAGCAAATATATCAAATTTATAGGAAACATTATAGCGGCTAAGTTTGCTTGAGAATTATTAGTAGTTTAAGAGTAAATAGCATCCTAACTTATAAAATAGTTATAACTAAACTTAGAAGATTCCGTACACAATACGAAATCCCGAGAAAAATATTACTTGATTTTTTCGTAATGGCTACCTTATCCTGGGCATGTCTGACACGCTCTTGGCCGGTTTTTTTTCTGGAAATACAAACCTACATACTGGTTATTGATGATTTTTAAGACATTCGTTTTGTTTTCCAGGTTAACGTTATCTTAAGTCAATGAAGAAAAAAATGTGTTCCATTTATAAATAACAATATTTAGGTATATACTCGTATTATTTTGTATTTGAATTGTCTTGTCATTTTTCATTTTGTAATTTCAAAATTGCTGTGGGTTTTTACCTGAAATAAATTTGTGTATTTATTTATTATAATCTCTATTGACTCCGATATAGCTATGAAAATAAATATAAGACTTTTTTCCATATACGCAGTCACGTTTATTCTTTGCTAATATTTATATTCCTTTGATATTAATTATGTGCTTTAAACATACTTAAAAGCGTAATATAGTTGTAAAACTGGTACAGACTGTACAGTTCGCAGCTGCGCAATAGGGCGGGCAGCGCAGCACAACCGCCCCGCAGTAACGTCGCGCGCCCGCCCGCGAAGCCTCCTACACATTATATCCAAGTGAGTACCCGGTCTCAAACCCTTTTAGTTCTTTATGCAGAAAAAGACAATCCTTTGCCTAAGACAGTACCAAAGTTATACAAAAAATAATTATGGTCCTGGCTTGTTTTTCAAGCTCCCCCACTTTTGTTGGTTGTCATGATAGGTAGCTATGCTATGATAGGGAGTATTCTATAGATTAGGAGTTAATTTTAGCGCAAAGTGGCTTGAAGGGAGATTTTTAAAAAGTGCTATATAGTTTTGTGTAGAGTTTTGCAGGAATTTGATTAACAATAACATAAACACATGCATACATAAACATAACATAGTTTTCGTTGTTGTGACAATAAAATTTAATCGATTATCTCATCTTCATCGCAATAAGTGTAATGCTTATTGCTGGCAAATACTGTGTTTCTTTGAATGGTTCCAAACTTGCAGGTTACCTAAATTCCGGTAACGGTATTTAAGCAAAGTTCAGCAGAAACCATTGTTTGAATGTCGAAAGGTTAAAGGTTATAAGGATTAAGTATATCTCAGTCAAATATTAAATGTGTAGATAATGTGGACAGGTGTTACATAATTTTATATTACGCCCGGTTACATAATTTTGAAAAGTCGATAAGGTCCGCGAACCCAGGATGAATCAGAGTACGGAGGATCGCAACGAGGTCAATGACCCGCTTCGTCACTAAATTCTTGAGAGTGCCTACAACTTCACTCGTTTTTTGGGAGCCATAAGACGTTTGTTGTTAAGTGTTCCAATATTATTAGCTTGATGAGATATTTATTAAGAAAATACAAAATATCCATAGGACTAAAACTACTATTAAATTAAAATAACTAAAACTAAAACTTTAATTAAAAAAGAGAGGTGGGCCTCATGGCATGGTGCCCATCACGCAGGCAGCATTCCCGCGTTGAACTGCGATTGAGATTCTTTGCGCGAGAAAGCTGCCGGCGCGAGGGTCGCCTGTTGCCTCCCTTTACCTATTGCTGAGCTCCCTGTGTAGCTCCAGCGCACCCTTACCCCTAAGGACCTAGAGTCTCGACGCCGAAAGCAAAGAAATGATATTGGGCGCCGAGACAGCTATATTTTGTGACCTTGAGCCGTTCCCGGGCGTCTGCCGCCGCCCCCGCACATTTGGTAGTTGCTGGTAGGTAGGAAGCCACCAGGGTATCTGTACAGGTAGAGTCCCACACCAGCGCACGGCCAGTCTTCCAGGGTATCAACGACATTCCATCATAGCTTGATTAGTATTTACCGCCTAAATGTAAGGTGATATTTAAGAAAATTTTATACTGCGCTCAGGTGGAACCATGTCCCAATGTTACAGTGAGTTGTATAGGTTATTATTTTTCCTTATTATTTGCAATAATTTATGGATTCGTAATCACTGCACTAACGATAGTATTTAGAATCAATTAGAGTCAATGGATGTCTCTAAGTGTAACGGGAGACAAGTGTACCTATGTAAATACATGAACTCACGTTCCAGAGCTCAGTTTGAGACTACTATTCTGTATCCTTGTCGTTGTTTAAATGCGATGCAATTACTGTCGAGAGACCATTGAAAAATGAGCATTCATTCCAACTCTAAGTATAATATAATGCTCAAGTCTGTTAACAAGGCAAGTCTCTTTATATATCTTCACTCTTATTGAGTCATTTTGGTTATCAATTTTTTACCAGTAAAATCTTCGTATTTACGATTTCGTTTTTCGATTGAAATGTCAAACGCCGGTATTCTAACTAGGTACGCTTTGTATCAGCGAGATGTATTTCTGCGACAGTGGCTTTTGCTATATACTCGTAGTATACTTTTGTATAGTGCGCTAGAGAGCAGCGCACCGACGCAAGGATCGGACGTATACTGAATACTCTGACATACGCAAGCGCGGAGTTTCAATTTAATTTTAAAACAGTGAACCGTTGGTGATAATTTGCATTGATTATTTGTGATATTTATAATGTAAGTTTTAAAATAATGAAATTTTATTTTAGCTAAAGTGTTCATTTACTGCATTTGAGCGAAATAAGATGTGGAGTCGAATCATCAAAATTAATTAACCAATTTTTTTCCCTAAAATTCTTTATCGTTTTTTTAACGACAAAAAGTATGTCATCAAACGTGATTACCGGAGCGAGCCCGTAGACCTTGTGCTGATAGCATAATTAGAAATGATTGGAAATAAGGACATCGATTTGTTATAATTTGTAAACATTATCAGCTGTCCTCGACGCTTGTTTATTTTCATTGTAATGCTTTTAGACTAATGAAACTATTTAGGCCACTTAATTTTGTTCAACGTTCTGATATTCGATATATTCTACGTACTTATATATTTATTAGGACTTAACTTACCGCCTACGCTCAACGTTGTCATGTGTCTTCTTCTGTTATTAATATTTATTTAGGTACTCGTTAATAACTAGTGGTTTACCGTGAATATTTCGTTTATTGAGCGCTCTCGGTACCTATGATTTCTTTTCTGGCTAAAAGTTAATCTTATTATTTATTCCAGTTCATGGAATATTTCATGGCAATCGGTTCAATAGTAAAGGCGTGAAAACGGAAAAACAAACAAAGAAAATCATTTTCGCTATTATAATTAGAAGAATATTTATTTAAGCAGACCTCAATTATAAGTATTGCTTAAATATGTAACCAAAAAAATTGACGAAAAATATCATTTCACGGTGAAATAAAACTTCAGTTTAGGCTAAATCTGATAAGTAATAAAAAAAACTTTTGAATAAATAAATAAAACGTATACCTAGGTCACAAACACAAATTACGCCAAAAGCACACTGCGCCGCTGCAACGTCTTCCCATGTGATTAGAAAGTTTTTTCATAAACTAATTTAATTAATTTGCCTACTAAAATAAATAAGTGGTTCGACCTCTACCAAAGCCTAAACCTCTCAACCAAATGATTGTGAGTACGAACGCGGGTTCGCACCTCTAAGTTTTCGCCATCAGCTTTACATTGAAGCAAAAAATTGTGAGTAAACCTGCAAACAACCGCAAAGAAGTTCAATGGTGTATGTGAAATTCCCAACTCGCACTGGGCCCGCGTGGGAGCTACAGCTCAAGCCCTCTCAGTCTGACATGAGGCCTGTGCCCCGCAGTTGGACGTATATAGTTCGAGATGATGAGATGAGTTAACCTACTGCCAAAGTTACAGTTTTTTTGACAATACTACTCTCCCACGCCTGCAGGTCAGTGTTTAATGTGAATTGCTCCATGCTTCACAGATAACATCGCGGAACCCAACTAAGCCCCTGAGCATAGTCAAACAAGACCTACTTTCTTATCAAACATCTTGTATTTTTTATTTTCTCATAGCTTGTTGCAAGACCCGAAAGCACTATATTCTACGGCAATTAAAATTTAACAGAGGTGTTCGAATAGCTTTGCCGATCATTCGGTTCATCCTACATGCTTCACAATCTCAAAATACGTTTCTACGGGAATATTTTCTGGTAAGTAAATAAACCAAGACATAGATACAGATAGATTATTTATTTTTCATTTATACCTTTTCGTACCTAATATTAGTTAGATCAGTTTACAAGTGATATGTTGTGCTCGTAAAAAAAAATGTAGAAACTGATAAAACTCGACGGTCCATTAATCAAAAATTTACGAGTAAACAACTTCAAAGTTTTCTTGAGATTCAATCAATTCAACAAGTACGAGGAGTAGCCCATCACGTGTCGACCTCTCTCAAATGTCCTCATACAAATAATGAATATTCATTTTCTCACAAATATAGCGGAGCAAAAAGTTAGGAACTACACTGTAGTCCTCAAGACACGTTTGACGGAGTAATAGATAATTCATTTGTCACTAAGCCCCGCTATAGTAGGTACTTTGGTGTACTAATACTGGCACTAAATTAATTCGACCATCATCAACGATCCATGCTAATTGCTAATGTTTTATGCATGCGATTGCCTCACTGAACTGAGACTTATCTGCGATGAGACGTTGTTACAGCACTTATCTCACACCTACCATATTGCACGCACTTACGTTACGAAAGACCACACTGTAATAAAAATATTGGAATGACACTCGGTAAAAAGCTAAAGCGTGGGTAAAGTGTCGTATAAATTTAATTTATGGACTTACTAGATTTTACACGCGCCTTCACGCGCGTAAACCATTAGATCTGGTACCTAGTTGACTTGGATTTTCGTTATTTTATTAGATAATCATGTAATCTCATTAATAAAACTTAACGGTCTTCATCTGTGTTGTAAGCAAAACGCTCACGCCAAACTTCATGTCTCCTACAGGTTTTACATGTTATACATTCCGAAATTTATATTGATCCAAAACCCAGTTATCTACGTACCAAATTTCATTCAAATCCGTTCAGCTGTTTTAATATGAGAGAGTAACAAACACGCACATTCATACTCAATTTTATTATTACTGGTACGATTAAAAAACACGAGTCAAATAAAAGCCAATAGAATAAATTATATGGCTTTGGTTAGAGAGCCAAGCGAAGCGCAAAAGCTTGAGATTCTGATTAAATCTTTTAAGCCTAGACTACATAATGCAATAATTGTAATACTCCATGAGCGGTTATCACTAACCCTGGTGACGACTTGATCATTTGAGTCGCTATTTCGTAAAATAAAGAATTACCGAGTAGGTACATTCATTTATTTTATGTGACAGAAATTGTAAACGCATTAAAATGTACATTGTGATAGGTACTTTTTCTTTGTCTACCTATTTATTTAGGTAGTTTGGTGAGGTGAAAGCGCAGACTGGTCATGGCTTCAACCACGTCGATTTCCTTGACCTTTCCGTATATAATCGAGTCATAACCAACGTCGTCATCACGTTTGTTAAGAAGCATCGTAGCTAGGAAAATTGGCTGTGATCCAATGACTTTACACACACTTACCTATATTAGAAAACACATACTGACATATTATTAGGCGTATATCATCTGTGTACCTACATATTAGAGTCGTGGTTTTGCAATAAGATTTTTTAATGATGTTTTTTTTTGTGGAAACTAATATGCCTCCTTTGTAATATTATGCACTGATATTTCTTAAATAAAAACAAAAGTTGCAAAAAATTATGCGATAAGCCAACATACTTCCAAGTGAGATCGGTGGTCTGTGGATTAGCCACTAACACAAACAAGACGTAATAAGTATAATTAGTACTAATAAAACTTACGAAAGGTCGGCAATGCTCACGTGTTGTAGTACCTGGTAGGTATTGCAAGCATCCCAGATTTCCTACAATATCGCATGCCACTTTTCGACTGTCGAACAAATAGACGTTTAAGTAGTACTTTTTCGCTTCTCATGCTCTTAAAATGTTACTAGTCTCTGCATATCAGGACTAAAGCTCCTTATTAATCTCAAGGAATTAAAGTATTTTAGAAACCCCTACTTCACCAATCACGGTGTTTGTGATTTGTGCGGAGGATTATCGCATTTTCATTGATTGTGTACTTATAGACAATTTGTATGGCGTAGAAATAACCTGAAAATGACAATGTTGCAAAAATATTTAAAAAACGATTTAAATTCATGAATTACGATTAAATTACGAAAATGAATATATTTAATTATATTAACGATGAATTCATTTTATTATGAATGGTCCAATTAGTTTTAAAACAGTTTTCAAGTTTGAATCTGTTGGCTAAAATTATGCACGCATTTAAAGCGTCACTTTAGAAAAAAAAAGAAAAAGACCGCGGAACAAATTTTATTGCTTTAAACATATGTCCATTACTCGTAATGAACGTACGTTGTAAAAATGTAATATTGTACTTTTGTATAGAACGTAATTTTTTTCCGTCGCATTCAAAGTGAAAAGTAGAGTATTCAACACGAGACTAAAAAACCATAATGACACTCGAACTATAATCTTCTCGGGTGGCTTAACATCTCGTGTCATTATGGCTTGTTTTAGTCCCTTGTTTAACAATCTACTATTAACTAGCTTTATATTATTTTTAGTTCTGATAATTTACTTTGATATTCGAAAAATACGAATTAGAGACGTCAATTTTTATCTGTGGTGGCATTAAATAAAATAAGTACCTAGTTACCGTCACGCTAGTAGCACCCAAACAAATGTGTCTGTGAATGGTGAATACAGTCAGTCCATAGGAACACTGCTATTACCTAAGCCTTGGCCGTAAATATAATACCTAATCGATTGCAGGTCAAGAGCATTCGCCTTGGCCGTAATTGCATGTATTAAGGATGTAGTTTTAAGAGATCAATTCTGAAAACAATATTTATTCTACTTCAACTTCCGCCTACAAACGGACACGCACTTCCATGTATTGTAATATCGTAATCCATTGAAATTATCATTAAATTTCCAATTTCCTATAGCAGTAAAAAATAAATCTTCTTATTCAAAGCAATCAAAAGCTACAGTCATTAATAAAAAGGTCATATACTTACAATACAAATTGCTAGGAATAAAAATCTACAAAATACTTTCAATTGTCCCAGAAACTTGAAATTTAATATGAAGGTAGCCCTTGTAGAACAACCATTTATTATGTAGATGCATTAGATAGATGTACAGATCACAAGATTAAAGTTTGTCATGTGTTTAAGGAAGGTAGGTTAACTATAAGCACAAATTTACTTACTATAATAAAGATACCCTAAACAGTTATAATATAGTATCCAACAAAATTATCTTGAATAATGTACTTTTAACAAATAACCTCGAGAACGACTTTGATGTAAACGTAAAGTTACCGATTAACATTGCTAACCCTATTATGGACTATCGCAATAATCTGTAGGCGTCTTGGACACATAACGCGGGGCTTAACTTTAACTATCTATTATACACGTTAAAGCCGTGTACCTTCTCCCACTAGTTCTATTTTAATGTCCTTGTACATTCTGCGACGTACAAAAATTTATGTAATGCGTGATTATAGCAAAATAAAATACGGCACTTGCCCGCCCTAGTTTGAATTTAGGTCACTCCCGACGCGTCGTTGCTCCGATTGCAGACAGGATATATGCACGTTGTGTAATATTATGTGCTAGTTTTACATAAAACGGATTGAATTTGTCCGATGATTAGAGGGGCTTGGCTTGCTGTATTATATTCGGTACGATACCCAATACAGTGATAGCGTGACATGGAGGTGTAACGTGCGTGTGCGTAAGGCACATGTGCCTACCTACTCGCCTATTGTTGTAGGCATGTTGTGGTGTTGTGGGTCATAAAACGAAAATATTTTTTTAAAGAAACTATCGCTAAACATGTAATCATCATCATAATCTCGGCCTTCATGCATCCCAGGTAGAGGCCTCCTCTCAGAATGAGAGGGCTTAGGCTGTACTTACTTATATTTAGCTCTCATACGAACCCATTGAGACCATCGCACACACCATTTAATTTTTCTTCGCACATGGTGTTCATTTTTCCTTTGCCGTAAAATTCGTGGTAATTTTGCACATGAATTCCGAAAACCTCAGAGGTGCGAGCCCGGGCTCGAACCCACAACCCTCTGGTTATGAGACCATAGGTCAAACCAACAGGCTACGGAAACTACTAAACATATGAATACAGCCAACTATTAAAGGTAGATATAAGTATGGTGTATACTTAGGTATTACATTAAAATTATGCCACCGCGACAATACTACTTAACGCCGCATGCGCGACGCTATTGTTTCGGTCACGCTCACGTCGCGGAAGCGAAATACGAATCCGTCTCGACCCGCCCCAGATTTTCAACTTTACATATAAACGTTATTTAAATATACCTGTCATCCAAAGCATGATCCAGTGTAGTCGTGTTTGTGTCCCATAGTCATGTGGGGTAAACGGACGCAGTGGATAGGGTGTACGCAATCACATACATTTCGGACTGAAATGCAGGACACACAGGTGGACTGAACCACAAAACACGGATAGTTCAAGATAGTTCACGGATAGTCAATCTCATGTTTGTACTTCACTTTTCAAACCTACGCTTGGCGGTCGCTCTAAGGTTTTCAACTATGGCATATGCACCAAAAAACTATCGCAGTAGTGGCACTCGTATCTACTTAGTTGTTTGATTTATTGTTAAGAATGAAACGGGAAGAATTTAATTTGAACAACCGTCCACTGAACAGTTATAATAACTTTTTTTTTGTTGGTCCATTATTGCACAAAAAAGTTCACAGACGCGTGTCTCAAGCGGATGGCACTCGCGCTTGCACTAGTCCCAACCGGTCCGAGATATCGTATCCGTGAGCTGTGTCTATGTGTGCGTTGCTTGAGCGCACTTGTTTGGAGATTGACTTCTGAACTATCTTTGTTTTATTACTGTTCTGTGTACCTCTTTAATATACCTATACTACGAGTACCTACTCCGGGACATATTTAGCTATAATGCGTACGTGTTGTTCACTTGCTATAACTAACATTTCCAAGTTCGAAAACCTAAAATGGTGGAATCAGTGTCCAATCCAATTGAAACTAAAGTTGCACCAAGAAATAACTATGAAACTCTTTTATGATCTACTTACGACTGGTCGCTATCAGGGCGTAGCGAACTTTTAATATTTTCAATCGTCTGGAAATGATTGTAGATTGCAACACAGCCTATTCATTGAACCTGTGCACGTTACGGTTACACTCGCATAAGTCACCGCAGTTCCTTGACCGAGGCTTGAAGTTTATGAACAGGTCACAAGCAAGCTATACTACAACCGTCCAGTACAAAGACTAATAATCTAAATTATGCTTTACCTTTAACCGTTTATGTGAATCTTACATAAATGTCGGTAAAGTAGTAAATATGGGTTAATACTCGTACAACAGCAGAGTTTAGGTTAATGTAGGTATTTAACTGATTTTTAATAGTTAAGTAGGTACTTAACTATTGGGAAGAGACATTAAGTCCAGGCAGTTCCAATAATTACATAATTCGGTTCGATGGAACTATTGAGACAAAATTGCCGACGAGTCCTATTAATGAGTCGATAATAGAACTGGTGGGAATTGACCATATTATTATTATTATAAATAACTCGTGCAATCATTACGCACAACTAAGTGATTTTCTCATACTTACCATCTATGATAATTATACATCCGTCTGCTTGTTATAGTACCTCTAGAGCAACTATCGTGTGTCTGTAAGTTTACATAGTTCAATATCTCAAAAACGGCTAAACCGATTTTGATGAAAATGTCTAAGAACCATCGCTAGAAAACCTGATTTAAAATAAAAAAACCGCATTAAAATCCGTCTACCCGTTTAAGAGCTACGGTGCCACAGACGAGACACAGACAGACACTCAGACACACAGCGGTGAAACTTATAACACCCCTTTTTGCGTCGGGGGTAGGTTGTTAATACAACAACGGCGCCTGGAACTGCACTAGCAAGCACATTCAGTCATACCTAGGGCTGAATGTACCTACTTGCAATGAAAGTTAATAGGGAAGGCTGCAGCTAAATAATAGTTGTTCTTTAATTATTTCCAGAATGACTTCACCTGCCATCACCAAGTCGCCCGACAACCAGAAGAGCAAGTCGCCGACACACTCGGCAGCCCCCGCCGGCGCCGAGCGGCCGGCCTCGCGCGCCGAATCAGCCTCCACATCTGACGCGCCACCGCCCTCGGATCCGTTCAGCTGGCTGCGGATCTTCAAGCTCGCAGATCTCATGATGAAGCAGGGATGCTAGGCGCGTGCGTCCGCGTTATACTTTATGTTTCCAAGGTTTGCCACTAGCAATAACATAGACGAGGCGGGATGTAGTTGATTAGGGATTTATAGTTTTAGATTGTTTACCATCAGAATTTTTCACTGAGCTGTACCTGAGCTTTCTTAGTATGCATAAATTAGTTTCCTGAAAATGAATATGAAAATAAGTAAACATTATCGGTTACCTAAAGTTCTGATATTACCTACCTAATCCAATTGGATGTTGGTAAGGTTTTGGTCTTGAGAAAACTTGTAAAACACCACTGATTATCATAGCAATAAAAATAATAACAATAAACAATAACAACGTGAATCGCTGAGGGCAGTCTCGTGCACAACGCCTATTATTGTTTAAAGTTAACGTTCCGGGTTCGCATTCACTCACCCAGAAACATAAGTACATACTATGCGTGCAAGTACAAGAAATTATTTGATCTTTTAAGTATAATCAATGCGCAATTATTATGTATGACTTAGTAGAAATGTATTTGAAACTTTTAACACTTTATCTTCCAAAATTCTTAGATGTAGATACCGGATATTTTGACATTCCACCGGCGTAGATGTTACAATAATAAAAAGTTAACTTTCGCTATTCAGTGTGATCCATTTTTACTATTGGAAGTTTAATAGTCATCATTATTTAGTAAGTAACAGCTATTTAGTTTGTGAAAACCAATAACATGTTGAAAGTTATGTGTATGTCTTTAAATTATATTTTAATTATAGGTGCAACGTTTTAATAAATTACTGTTTTAATTAATTACGTTTTAATAAATTAATTATCTTTACCAAAACCACAATTATTATAACAAAAGAATTATAATTTCATGCCAACCTTTAAACCGCCACGGTCGGCCACAGCCGACAAAAATAAAACTGAAAATCGTTCCATAATCATATGCGCCACGAAATGCCGACATGGCCACTATGGCCCTTTTTTCAGCTATCGTGTTTTACCAACCGTGGCGGTCAAAGGGTTACTATCAGAGACTACGCGTATTAATAATGATGTGTGTTATCAGTTGAAAACTATACACAAGTGAACTAATCTTCAACATCGGTCATGTCATGACCAGTACTTATGGAAAATTAATTCAAGAATTAAGTACAGCTCGTACGAATGGATTGAATGAGCGAATGAACGTATTTGTGTACCTATATGAATACACTTCACACAAAGTTCGTGACATTTTCGTTCAATCCATTCATGCCAGCTCTTGTGAATCGACCTATATTAATCGACTCTTTTCAATAGGCGGAGACCACAATGAAAACACAATTTTTATGTAATATTTTTTTTAATAGTATTGGTAGGTAGGAGGTACATAACACGCAGGAGACTGGGTCGTTTGGATAAAGGGAAGTAAGATACAATACTATTTTCAATATGTACAAAATATACAGTTATACCTAAGTCCTAGCATTTTAAAACTATTATATAATTATGATCACATTTTCTCGCGGGGCGTCCGACTGCGGCTGCTGCGATACAACAATATATCTCTCACTTTCACTTTTGCTGCACGCTGAGATCAAATGTTAATTTTACAAATATTTAAACTCTATATCTCACACACCGGCAGCAGCCGCCGCCGCAGGCCGCCCGCCGCGCCGTTGCTGGGTCGGACACATCCAACCTCTTGCAATTATTTATTAACAAAACCATATTATACTTCTCACGTTAGTTTACGATACATGTATTTCTTAAGTCTGCATTATCCTTCTTAACGACGCCGTGAAAACAAAATAAGTATAATATAAAATTCACTGGGACACGGAAACATTAATAAAAATGTTAAATATTAATAATTGACACTTTTTTAGTAGCATAAAGCAAGCTAGTTCAAGTAAACGGGCAGAGTGCGTCGGGTGCTCGAGCCACACCGCCCCGCGGGTAACCGCACCCCATCTAAACAAGGAAAATGAGTAAATACCGATTTTAGCACAATCAATAAATATTTCTTTCTATCTCATAATTTTCAATATGAAGCCTATATATTGTATCTAAGTTTTATGAAGACTTATTTACATTGATTGCCTTTATAAGGACTTCACGATGGAATAAATATATGTAAAGTGTACACTGGGCATCTGTATGCTAATAAAATTATATTTTTAAAATTAATGGACGAAGTGATGAGTTCGTTTGTTCCTCCTAGCTAATTCGAGAACTGCTTGCGACGGAAACATGACAAACAAATGTCGTTCATACATTCTACGTTTCATACCTTAAACATAATATACATAATAACCTGTGCTATTGTTATTACTTTCTATTTTTATTACACATACAAAATTACAATACATAAAATATTTTGTACTTTTGACGTACGACTGCGCCGTCGTACCATTATCTAACTATACACTTCATGCGAGACACCGAAGTTCTAACCAATCACTGGAAATTAGGAGGCGAGAGTTCGAATCGCTAATATACAAAATGCAGACGAAACCTATGAGAAGTACAATATTGTTAGTTTTTGCAGTCAAATCATTACAAATTGAGTGAAAAAGAAATAGCGTTGAGAAGCGTTCTACTAACCGCAGCAGCTATGAGCATTATTGATGCTATCGTAGCACTGGGGAATGGTTTATCTGTTTCGTGTTATGTTTGTTTAACGTGACAGCGAAATCGAAACCGTGAAGGCACCAACGCCAGTCTGGGGCGCAAGATGGCAAGAGAACCTAAAACCGAATCGTGTCTATGTCGCTGTCAAACCAAACAAACTAAATCCTTTGAGCTCAAAGAAGTAATTTAACTGGGACAATGCTGTACCATGTTTAGTCAATGTAAATAACTAAAAATATATAAATAAAAAATGAGTCGTCCAACAATTTCACCAAAAGCTCCACTCGATGTAAGAAACAGCAAACTAAAACAGATTAATTCGTTATTTGTTACATCAAGCCACAGAACAGGAGTGCCACGGGTTGTAGGAAGTAACAAAATTGATTCTATGAGCTTGTCGTGTGGAAGTCGGCCGCAGGCGCGACCGCGGGGAGCCGCACTGCTCTCTTAATGTCTATATTAAAAAGTCAGAATCACAGTTTATTTTCCATGTGTATTATTTTTATCTCTTACTGTTTTATATACTTCTCAACTTATCTCAACTTACATTTTTACAAATTAACAATAATCATAATTACTCCGATGATGAGTTTTCTTTTCTATCGTTACGTAAGCGAATAAATCGAAATTTAGTACGAATATATTCTATATTTACACGATTTAAGTTACTTTAGACCTAGTCGCTTAAAACAAAATAACAATATACACTAACAATAAAAAATGCTCGATAGATTGCCACTCATCTAACAGAACCCAAAACTAAAATATATTTTTATCAACCGCTTTTGTCATTCATTATCTTATTTTTTATATAAATTTAAACTCCGAATAACGTCGAACCCAGTCGACCATAACAAAAGTATTTTACAAATAAGCTACGACTTAAATCTAGCACTTAAATAAGTGACGGCGGCTTACCTAGTTATGTGAGTGTGACGTGCGCGCGCCGCAGCGGCAGTGCGCGCGACGATAAATAAAGAACATCATTCGTTACACCGAAGTTCAGCTTCATAGAGGTATTAAGACTCAATTCCTATGAACATTTATCATCAAGCTTCGTTATCGATTTCTTAACGGGGTCTACCAGGTCAGTTGCTAGCTAAGTTAAAATAAAAGTTAAGAAAGTTTCACAACCTGGCCATATTTACAATGCATTATTATTAATCCTCTAATTATTAGAGTCTAATAAATCAGCGTAATTTAGGATCACGATCTTTTCAAACTTAGTCACTGGTGACGATCGGAGGTGTCATGTCTAGATTTTGGGGAAGCATGGTCAATTCCGTGGCTGCCGCGAGCCGTTAAAGGTAAAAGGCACAACTGGGCCGGTCAAGGAACCGGCCGCATACGGCAAGCGTTCTTCTACGGGTGACGCTTTAGCGGTCAGGCATAGCATCGGGCGGGACGTCAGTGCTTACGAAGTCCAGTTCGTGGCGTCCGGGAGTCCGGAACGGGAGTCTAGCGCGGTGCGGGCGGCGGGGCCGCTCAGACTGTAGCGATGACGATGAGCAGATGCGCGATGTCGGCGACGCGGTGCATGAGATCGGGCGCGATGCGGTTCAGGTTCTCGTTGGCGAAGTCGCACGACGGGAAGATGTGCACCGTGTACATGGCCTGTTGACCAAATTTACTTTGTTACCAAAAATTCAAGGTAAGGTCGCCTCCAAACCTAGGCTGTCAGACTGATATCGAAAATGCTTGCCTACTTAAACAACGGACTCTAACACGAAGGATTCCGTGCCATCCACGTAACACCGAACCGATTCTTGATATTGAATCTTAAAAATATTTACATTACTTCAATGATCTTGTAACTGTATCGGCATATGTTTAAGTGTACCCTGGAACGCATTTCCATGAATGCTACATTATCAGAATGACAGTAATTTTTAGTGTTTCGAGTCAAAAAGTCCAGTGGCAATCACGAACCAAAAAACGCAGCATTGGCAAATAGCCGGACCGACATTACGAGCATTTGGTACATTAATGATTAATTTTCGTACCCAAAGGTTGCCATCGGAACCCTATTACTGAGACTCTGCTGTCTGTCTGTCTATATGTCTGTCTGTCTGTCTGTCCGTCTGTCTGCCCGTCCGTCTGTCACAGGGCTCTATTTCTTGAGCCGTAATAGCTAGGCGCTTCAAATTTTCACAGATTATGTATTACAGTAGCCGCTACAACAACAAATACTAAAAATAAAATAAAGTTAAAAATTAAAGGGGGTCGTCATACAAGAAACGTGTTTCATTCAGCGGTTTTTGGTTGCTAGGCTGCCAAGATGACGGCCGTCAGTTGCTAGGAGCAACTCCAGTGACCCTATGTTGTTTAATGTTTAACTACTTATAAATTTGCTATTTTATAATAAAACCTTCGATAATTATAATAATTGTCTCTAAGGCCGTGGTTTATTTTTTTGTGCAGCATTAAGATTAAATAACAATTTATGATCCACAAACCTCCGACACACACTACACACATTTCACAAATGCAACATCAATAAAGCACTCACAGCCGCTGTGTTTAATGTTTTTTTACACTAAAAAATGTCCGTTATAATTCATACTAAGTAACACTATTTATTAACAAGGTCAAAATTTAAAATCAGGTTAAGATTTATTCACTAATTCATAATAAGTAGGCGCCGTCGGCCGAATTATCGCGTTCAGCCACTTTTTTTTTCTGCCGCTTGCGCCGCGGCGCATGGTAAGAGTCTAAAGCGCTATTCAGCCACCGACAGGGCGACAGCCAAAAGAGGATGAGAATTTAAAATTGTTCTTTATTCAAAATACTTGCACCTAGTCCTTACATTTTGGCGATATGTTTTTATTAACTTGTAATGTAATGTTTGTTTGGGGGGAATTAATATTTCAACTTAATTTGAAGTGGATATCTTCAACCGATTGAGCTGAAATTTTGCATGCATGTATAAATTCGATGACAATGCAATATTATTATGACGTTGAGCTGATCTGATGATGGAGTTAGATGTTGGCCATAGGAACTCTGTAATAAAACGACACGACCGCATCGATTTTGGTCTCATTTGATTCGTCTTGACGACTACCAACTTTGGTAACCAGGGGCAAAAAGTACCGCCAGCAAAAAAGCTTGTATTAGATTTTTTTACAAAAAAATATTACTGAAATATTTGTTTTTAAAACATTTTGTACTTTATAAAGTACATTCGGCCGTTGTTTTAAGTGGTAATTGGTCCTTTATAAAGTACGCGAGGAGTCAGGAGGATACTGAATGAAGACATTTTGACTTTGACTTTAATCGTAGCGTTCTAAGGAGACCTTTGTTAAACAGTGGAAGTGTTCCAGCTTACAATGGTAGTGACGTCACTTTCAGTGTGTATGGATGTGTCGGGTGTGGGCAAGGCCGGCCTTAGCCATCTAGGCGCCTCGGACGAGTCATGCCTTTGGCGCCCTTTTAGAGAAGCGACAAAATTACAGGTCGTGTTTGTTGGACACAGATTACTCATACTCACTCCTACGAGATATATGTCTTTAAAATTAAAGTTAATACGCTGTCTAGGTTTTCTTTACATTGATAAAGATAGGTATTCGAATTAATTAAGTGGTTAATTTGAGCTGGCGCGTGCAGCGCCCTGTAGCACGTGGCGCCCCGGGCAGCTGCCCCGGTCGCCCCCCTAACGCCGGCACTGAGTATTGGCTATGATAAGGTACCTGGTGGTGTCCGGGCAGCGCGACGTTGACGATGCCGGCGGCCTGTTTTCGCTGCAGGTAGGTGATGAAGCCACCGTTGAGGTTGGTGGATTGTTGCAATACGTCCATGTGGTCGCGCCCGCACGGCAGCGCCAGCAAGATACAGTGCTCGTTCTCCAACTGCCGAGGAAAAGATCACATTTATAGCTCCTGTTAATCAGATCTCATGTCGCTTAGTTGCCCAGTGTTGACAACGTACCTTACTAATAATATAAATGCGAAAGTGAATGGTAAACGCTAGTTTGGTATATAGATACCAAGGCCTTCTAGAATAACACATACTTTTTATTCTGATATTCCCAAGGGATAGGGATAAAATCTCGAAATTTCAACTACTGGGTTTAGTTTAGACACATGAATTTTGGCACTGATATAACGGGTAAGACCTTTTGTTGGAAAAAACGTTTTATTGGGTAAATGAATTTATGTATAAAACTGGATTTTTAATTTTACGAATTTCAAATTATTTATTTTATTGCTTAAATTGTTATCATTTTATAATTTTTACATTAACATTTTCATTATTACCTACTGAGTTATTGCCTGATGTATTATTTTTTACATAACTTTGACATTTTGGCCTTTATTCTTTTTTAATGTTAATTTCAATGCGTTTTCATTATGACGATCCCTTGTCTTATTTTAATTGTTTTCATTCACATCATGATATACTTAGAATTTTATTTGTATCATCATCATCATCATCATCCCAGCCTATATACGTCCCACTGCTGGGCACAGGCCTCCTCTCAGAAAAAGAGGGCTTGGGGGCCATAGTTCCCATGCGGGCCCAGTGCTGCTCGGGAACTTCACACGCACCATGAATTGCTTCGCAGGTTTGTGCAGGTTTCCTCACGATGTTTTCCTTCACCGGCGCGCTTCACACTTTATTTGTATATTATATTATTATTCATCTTATTACCTTTGACGATTTCAATACAAATTCTAATACATAACTGACATTTATGTAAATTGTAATGTGATAATGATGCATTGAATGAATAACTAAACTAAGCTATGTTATATACAAAGTTAGTGAAATCTACGATGTATTTTTGTGAATATAGAAAATCCCAGAATTTCAATTCACCTGTTGGTTTTAATGGTTAACGTGTGCGAGGCCGCGGTGCCGCGGGTAAACACTAGTAAACAAATAACGTTACCTTCATCTTGCGATGCACCTGGTCGAGCTGGACGGGCTCGAGGCGCATGCGCTGCGCGATGCGGAGCGGCGGCGTGGAGCCGTCCGTGTGCCGCGGCAGCGTGTCGTGCGCCACGCGCATGCTGCCGCCCACGAAGTGCATCTGGACGGCCGCAGAGTCGTTCTTTAGGGCCAAAAGCCCTTGCCACATCACCGGGTAACGCTGCAAGAACAGTTTCAGACTAGCGTTATTTGCGCGTATAAGCTCGTGTTTGTTAGCGCGTGCACGGTTGAATACGCAGGAATAAGCGCGTACACGCACGTTCGGTTGCCAAAACCAACCGTATATGCGCAGAAAAAATCTACTTTGAGCCACCCTAAACGTCGTATTCATGCTCGATGTAGGCTAATTAAAAAAACTTTTTATGCTTTAATGCACACTGTAAAATCTACGTCTAAGACCAAAGCAAGTAGGATCAGGCGCCAACAGACACGAACAATAAGATCGATTTTATTTTTATTTTGTCTTTACCTGTTTCTAATATTTATTTTTCTTTTCAGACTCAACCTTACGAATAATGGTTTAAGTTCCATATAAAGTACCTACTTTTAAGAATGTTTTTATTGTTTAAACAACGTTCAAATACATTATAAGCGTAGAAGTGATACTATTCGCCACAGTGAACATGATTCAAGATTATGTTTTTGGTTTTTTTTTTTCAATGTAGAATTTTTGGACTGTAAGGTAACGACGAGGTTTGAATCATGAATTATTTCAACCTGATGCAATCAGCGAAGCAAGACTAATAAGTATAAAATGTAAATTAAAATGTGTTAAGTACCCTTAGCAGCATCTGTAGCGAGTCGGCCTCGCGCGGCACCTGCGATGCGTGCGGCGGGCCCGGCGCGGCCAGCGGCGGCAGCGCGCCCGGCAGGCGCGACGTGCCGTGCGCCGGCGGCGGCGACCGCCCGCACCCCACCGCGTACACTGCGGAGACAACACGCGTTAAGGACGATGCTCCTGGTTGCCTCATGATCAATATCCCGTTAGATGGTGCTCTGTTATCAATATCGCCTTTTTTAGGGTTCCGTAGTTAACTAGGTTTGAGTAGATAGGTAGGTTTGAGTTATTGCAGAAAAACTGCGCTTCTCAACAAAAGGACGTAAGTGCCGTGAATATACGCTCTTTTTATGGTAATAGATTTTAAGACTGTAGTAACCGTTTTAATTGTGTAATAACGCACATTATATTACTTGATTTTTTTTCGTAATGGTTACGGAACCCTATCTTGGGCGTGTAGACGCTCTTGTCCGAAGTATGATTCATAAGCCATGCTAGCAGTTTGCTAGTTGTTGAGCCGCTGATAGACTGATTAGACTCGTTTATGTTTGGCCACCTTGACAAATCAAAGACAAAAAATGGCCTAATCGATAATTAAAAAAAAAAAGTTGACAGCAGTGACAGCAAATTACAGGAAAAAAATAAAAAGCGAGAAGTTTTGTTTTCCCGCCATTTCCGATCCGCATGTTTATGTTGTGCAAAAAGCCATAATTGTGTTAATCATCCTATTTTTTTTTTCATACTTATTGTTAATTTATTGCTGCTATTTAGAGGATTTTTAAATACAAATTCCTGAAAAATATTTTTCCTGGTTTTTTTTTTAATCTTTGCGTAACTTCACCCTTCACTAAAATATCTTCGGTATGGTTTTTGCTCTTGTCAAAGTCAGCTGTTCATACTTGTGGCGGCCATTTTGTGACTTAGCAGGGAGATAAAGGAGGGTCTACGGTCCTCTAACTTTAGCAGAGCCTTGATCGACTGATTAGCGCTAACAGACGTTTATGAATCATGTTTTTTAGCATCGGGCCTTCAAGGAGCCTTCAAGGAGGCTCTAACTTTTTATGAATAAGGCTGTAAGACTGTAGTAAGCGTTTTAATTGTGTAATAACGCACATTATATTACTTGATTTTTTTTTCGTAATGGTTACGGAACCCTATCTTGGGCGTGTCCGACACGCTCTTGGCCGCTTTTTCTCATCTATTTTATAAGCCATGCATGCTTTGTTTGACTTGATTTAATCTGATTTGATTTGTAATGATTTTATTTTTTATCTGTTTTATTTTATTTTGTCTTCATTTCATATAACCATAATTTCATTAATTTGATTTTTGTTGTATTTTTATTATTATTTTTGATTGTATTATATAATGTCACTTTTTTTGAGGAGTAGATTGTACGGGCTTTCAGGTTTCAAGTACAATTTTGTAATTGGATAACTGTTTTCCTATAGTTTACCTTGCCAAAGCGCATAAAAGAAAATGAAAGTTGATGGATTTTTAACTTAATTTTCTATTTATAGTATATTTCCATTGGATTTTATCAAAGGAAAAAATATTATGCGTAATTGGGGATGTCTAAAAAAAATTACCCACGGTTTTTATATTTTTTTTGTACAGAAAAGTCAATTATAAGAAACTAATTTCAATATTTTTTCATTTAGTTCACTACTTTTTTCAAAATTAATTATTGAAAATATTTTGGTTGATGACGTCACAATTCGATAAAGTGCTACCACATAGCTGATTAGTTCATGACTTTGTCATGTGGCACCCTCTTTATTTTTAATTTTTTTATCTGTGGTCAAGTCTAGTGTCAACTGTCAACCAACTTTCACTATTGTCAATCCGTTCCATCCTCGTAACATAATTGTTTTTCCCTGGATTCCTATTACCCTAATATACTGTGCTAGTACCTTGGACTGAACCTGCTTATTCGTTGAACTTTGCTTGCCTCTGGATACCGAGATGAATAAAAAATGTATTGTACCAAGTCGCACCAACACTACTAGCCGTAATAGTAAAAAAGCTTTTGTGCACGTAAATAAGAACTTGAAAAAGCTATGGTGTTATAAATAAGATATCGATGTCGATTCAAAACGCCAGTGTTATTGCTGTGAAGATCATCTAAACGTAAGTAATTTATTTTATACACTTACTAACCTACAAATACGAGTATAACTATTGTCGTATTTGCAGAAGATGCACTATCATGCGTGAAACTTGAGTCATGTCTGATTTATGTTGGAGTGCAGTAAAAAGGGCAGAGAATTCCAGATATTACATACTTAATTATTTTGTATATCAGGGTCACAAAATACCAACTTTAGAAAATGGTATATATATATCTGGTTTAGAAAATGGTGTATATATATATATATCTGGTTCAGTTAGCATTTATTTTATAAATCTAATAAATAACGCCGTTTTTTATGTACCCATGTAATTTAGTTTTCATCGTATTAAGCTTCTGTACCATGAACCTAATTTAGTTTTTTTTTTATAGCTGGAAGAAGATTTAGAAAATTGATATTCTGCCACCAAACTCAGTCATCATAGCAGACAGAGGCTTCAAATAAATTGAAACTGAGCTGATAACAAAAGGTGTCAAGTTGCTCCGCCCTCCTAGCGTGTACTCTGGTATCAAGCCTAGTAAAGCAGAAGTAATAAAGACAAAGTAATAGCAAGTCTCAGAGTACATGTTGAGAGGTTTATCAGAAGAATTAAGAGAGTTTAGACTTTTAAAACCCCATTCTATCATAAACCATAAACATGTAAGTTACATGAACCATATATATTGTTGTTAAAGCATGCGGTGTGATTAATTTGCAAAGTGAGATAATAAAAAGTGAATAAACAACCAAAATAGTTTTATTTTATTTTCAACCTTAAAACTACTCACATTATATTTTCATCAGTATCACCTTGTTTAGTTAACTTTTTTAAGGCATAGCATTTTGACGACCAGATGGCCTAGTGGTTAGAGAACCTGATTACGAAGCTTGGGGTCCCGCGTTCGATTCCCGTGTCAGGGCAGATATTTGTATGAAAAATACGAATCTTGCTCTCAGGTCTTGGGTGTTTAATATGTATTTAAGTATGTATCTATGTATATAAGTATGTTTTTCCGTTGCCTAGTACCCATAACACAAGCTTTTCTTAGCTTACTTTGGGACTAGGTCAATTGGTGTGAATTGTCCCGTGATATTTACGTGCAGAACGATCGGTATCCGGGACCAAGCCAAGTTGTTTTCAAAGGGAACCGTATGTTGTCGTAAATGCTGAAATATCAGTGTCCGGGGCCAAATAAAGGTTTTTTCAAACAGAAAAGTGCAAGTCGTCGTAAGTGCAGAAAGATCGGTGTCCGGGGCCAAACAAAGTTGTTCTCAAAGAGAGAAGTGTAAGTCGTCGTAAGTGCAGAAAGATCGGCGTCCGGTTTAACCAAAGGTACAATTCATTCAGAAAAGGTCATCGGAATCCGGTATAAACACAGCCAGGGTATTTTACTTAATTCCGCTCAATACAATATTCGTCGCAAAACAAACAAGAATGACAATTTACAGTAATGACACTTTGCCGGCACTGTCAGTGCCAAATGTCAGATTGCCGATCCAAATCAAACTCCGTAGTATAATCCACGCGTAAATTGTGAAGAGTTCTAACCACACAGAATAAAGTACGACTTGGACCAGTTACGCAATTTACACCAATGTCAAATGAAGGTCATAGCTTATTTGTTAAATAATAAATTAATTACATTATATAAAAATTAAATAACTACAGAAAACGAGTTAAAAAGCATTTATCTCGAAATGGTTTTCGATTTACTATACATTGCAAAAAAAATAGACATCCCCAATTGGACACTAAATAGGAACTACTCCGATTTGAATCAACGTTGTTTATTATATAAAAGAATACTTTAACAAAAATAACTTTGTGGTTTACAAATGTAATTAAACAGTAAAAATCAACAAACGGTTATGTTTAGACGGTCAGTGGTAAAATATTTAGTGATATGAAGTGATATCATTTGAAAACGACTAATAACTTACGATTAATTTTAATAGTCTTAATTTAAGAACACTGTAGTATTAAAACTCTTACCAAAAACCTATAATTTTGTCTCTACACTAAATTAATTTGAAAAGGGACCTTAGTGTCGGACGTAAAATGTTTAGTGACATAGTTAAGAATAAGATGTAAAAAAATACTTTTGATTTGTAGTTATAACTATTAATCGTTATTATTATTATAAATCAACCTCTAAAGACACAGATTGGGGTAAATCGTCAATAAGGGCCTTATCACATTAGCGATTTGCGGGAGAGTTGAAAGCGAGGCGAGCGCGCAGTGAATTCGCTGCGAGCGTATACGATTTCGCCGCAAGCGCACAACGATGTCACTGCGAGCGCGTAGCGAGGTCGCTACTTTAGCGCCAAAAACGCCATATTGTAGACTTTCGTACTATACGTATACGTATAATAATAGGGCGCCTTCGGCGCTAACGCAGCGAACTCGCTGCGCGCTCGCAGCGACATCGTTGCACGCTCGCGGGGATATCGTTGCGTGCTCGCGGTGAAATCGTTACTCGCTCGAAGCAAACTCGCTGCGCGCTCGCCTCGCTTTCAACTCGCCCCAAAAATCGCTAGTGTGATAAGGCCCTAACTGGCTACCGCCTAATGGTGGCCAGTTATTTATGATTTACCTTACTCTAATTAAACGTTTTTTATGATTATTGTGATTGACGTTTTATACGCCGACATAGCACCGACGTCCGACACATCTTCCAAACCGATACCGATCGTACAGAAAGCATACAAGAGCGACACCGACAATAAGGTTCCTTTCTTACTAAACTTTAAGGGATGTTTTAACTCATACAAAATCGATTTAAATATTTGTGTCTCTGTCAAATTATAATATAGAGTAAGAAAATAAAAAATGTTTTTTTTTTGACATTGTACTTTAAACGCTATTATCTCTGAAACTAGAACCGACAACAAGGCCCCTTTTCCTAGATAACGCCACATTTATACATATACCTGTGGTCTTACAATAATAAATGATTTGAATCTTTTAGTGATTGTGTATACATATATAGTATAGACATTTTTTAGAGCGTAGAAATAACCTCGAAATGACAATTGTGCAAAAATATTTTAAAAAAACACGATTTAATTTCGTGAAACGCAATGATTACATCAGCTAATAGAGATCGTTATCAACGTGCAGTTTTCATAGCCAAGTATGGTCGGCAAACAAATAAAATATAAACCTGCCTACCATAATACCTATAGAATAGAAAGTATTGTATGTGCTAATCAATATGTTAAAATAAATCAAAAAATTCAAATATTACTTTATCGTAATTTTCAGAAGAAATGGCACCCTCATTACTACCACAGTAGAGAAAAGGACAGTAAGCCGTCTCGGCAGCGTCCTTGATATAATTACCTACGCGGGCTTGCCTACTCTACTAACTGTCACTCTTCAGTTGTGTTATGTATTTGATTTGATAATGTCACATGAAATTTAAAGTAGGGAAAGGATTATGAAAGATATAAAGATGGTCTAAATAGTGTTTAACAAAAATGCATTTTACGTTATTTTAATAAACCGCAAAACGTATTATGTTTTGAATGGTTTTATTTGGCTTCATCACACTATATTTGTTACTAGTATTTGTGCCTCTTCTGAGATGTGCGAAAAGCTTTATTGTTGAATTTAAGATTATACATTTTTTTCTGATAAATAACTTGAATACGATTTCGCCGCAAGCGCACAACGATGTCACTGCGAGCGCGTAGCGAGGTCGCTACTTTAGCGCCAAAAACGCCATATTGTAGACTTTCGTACTATACGTATACGTATAATAATAGGGCGCCTTCGGCGCTAACGCAGCGAACTCGCTGCGCGCTCGCAGCGACATCGTTGCACGCTCGCGGGGATATCGTTGCGTGCTCGCGGTGAAATCGTTACTCGCTCGAAGCAAACTCGCTGCGCGCTCGCCTCGCTTTCAACTCGCCCCAAAAATCGCTAGTGGTAACTGGATACCGCCTAATGGTGGCCAGTTATTTATGATTTACCTTACTCTAATTAAACGTTTTTTATGATTATTGTGATTGACGTTTTATACGCCGACAAAGCACCGACGTCCGACACATCTTCCAAACCGATACCGATCGCACAGAAAGCATACAAGAGCGACACCGACAATAAGGTTCCTTTCTTACTAAACTTTAAGGGATGTTTTAACTCATACAAAATCGATTTAAATATTTGTGTCTCTGTCAAATTATAATATAGAGTATGAAAATAAAAAATGTTTTTTTTGACATTGTACTTTAAACGCTATTATCTCTGAAACTAGAACCGACAACAAGGCCCCTTTTCCTAGATAACGCCACATTTATACATATACCTGTGGTCTTACAATAATAAATGATTTGAATCTTTTAGTGATTGTGTATACATATATAGTATAGACATTTTTTAGAGCGTAGAAATAACCTCGAAATGACAATTGTGCAAAAATATTTTAAAAAAACACGATTTAATTTCGTGAAACGCAATGATTACATCAGCTAATAGAGATCGTTATCAACGTGCAGTTTTCATAGCCAAGTATGGTCGGCAAACAAATAAAATATAAACCTGCCTACCATAATACCTATAGAATAGAAAGTATTGTATGTGCTAATCAATATGTTAAAATAAATCAAAAAATTCAAATATTACTTTATCGTAATTTTCAGAAGAAATGGCACCCTCATTACTACCACAGTAGAGAAAAGGACAGTAAGCCGTCTCGGCAGCGTCCTTGATATAATTACCTACGCGGGCTTGCCTACTCTACTAACTGTCACTCTTCAGTTGTGTTATGTATTTGATTTGATAATGTCACATGAAATTTAAAGTAGGGAAAGGATTATGAAAGATATAAAGATGGTCTAAATAGTGTTTAACAAAAATGCATTTTACGTTATTTTAATAAACCGCAAAACGTATTATGTTTTGAATGGTTTTATTTGGCTTCATCACACTATATTTGTTACTAGTATTTGTGCCTCTTCTGAGATGTGCGAAAAGCTTTATTGTTGAATTTAAGATTATACATTTTTTTCTGATAAATAACTTCAATAAATCCGTTTTTATTATATAATATTAGATCCGTACACCGAACAATACGGTTTATATCGTTGTGACATATTAAGGTACGTAAAAAATGCGCGTGAGTCCGTACGTAACCGCGGAGCACTAGCGACTGATGGTTGCCGAGGTATGCTGAGAATTCGTAGCGTGTAGGTATAACTCGGTGACCCTTGTTCTTCTACGTATCTCCTCATTTCTGATTCGATCCCATAGATAAATCCCAAGCATAGCTTGCTGAGCAATTCTGAGCTTATTTATAAGACCTATAGTGAAACACCACGTCTCGGATCCATATGTCCTTACTGGCAACACACATTGGTCAAAGACTTAGCGAAGCGAGTTTGTTTATTTGTATTTAGCTCGTTGAAGTGGCAATGGGCAGGCCATATATAGCACGGAGAACAGATGGTCGTTGTGGCTTGGCTTTCTTATTGTAAAAGGTAAGATTAGTGTATACTTACTGATGTGTCGGTCGGCTGGCGAGGGCGAGTGCGCGGGGCGAGGCACGCGCGCGGTGGGCACGCGTCGCAGCTCCAGCGGCGGCGCCGGCGCCTCCGAACCCTCTGCCTCCAGTGTGCTGGACACAAAACAATACTAAAGCCATGCAATATGACTGGCTCAACAATTAACCCACGGGCTTGTGGGTGGTTAAAGGGATGGACATTAAAAATCATTTTAATCTCTCCTGTTCGGAAAGTTTAATTTTCATGGGTAGACAGCCGGGTGGAAAATTGCGTTTTTATCTCTAGGGTGGAAAGTATTTATTTTTATTTTTCGAGTAGCCATAGAGTCGAAGATAATTGAGTTACGTCAATGACACTTTTTTCCACGTTGCATGGCAATCTAGATGCACGTCGTGACCAAGGAGCTTATATACAACACTGGAGGTTGAATGCCGAACAACCGTTTGAAACAATAAATTTGATCTTTATTACGTCATGAACATAGTCCATCTCTTTCTAAGAAAGAGATTGAAGTCATTCGTGAAATGTGAAAGAAAGAGATGGAATATTATTAATAAGTTATAAAGGTCACTTCTTCGTTCGGCGTTCAACCTCCAGTTTGGTCCTTGGTCGTGACCAACTCGATTATTTTTTTTTAGTCGGCCGTGGCCAGTCGAAAAAGTACCGTTGGAGGTTGGTTGGTTGGAGGTTATAAGTAAATTAAATTTATTATTATTCTTATTTTTTTGTAGTAGGTATTTTACTTTCCTCACAGTCGAAATGAAAAGTAGAGTGTCTAATTAGGGTGAAATTACCCATTTCCCCTCGAACTATTGGCGCTCTCACATCTTGAGTATCAAATGGGTCACTTTCTACCCTCGGTGATCAATCTACTATTAAAAAAGTGTATTAGTGTCCACTACTTACTACTATTTTTAAGTTAATTCTTTATCTCAATTCCCAATCCAAGCACATACATTTTGAAACAAGATTTTTGTTAATAGTCGTTTTTACTTTCCTAAGGAAAATCCTGACGTTTCAGAAAGCAAAAATGCTGTTTAAGTTTCTATATTTGTCATTTCTAATAGATAATTCGGGTAAGTATGTATTTACAACTATAATTAACGCATAATTTACTAGAGCAAATGACTGTTTCATTTTGAATGAGGATTGCTGAATAATTTAAGTACATTTATATAAAATAGAAATATCAATTCTAATGTTTCCTTAAAACAGGCCTTATCTGAGATCATATTTAAAATCAAGAGAAATCACATAATACTTCCTAAACCTAGCACACAAACACTTGGTAAAATGATTTCTGGTAGAGTAAAGATAAGCTTAAGGCAACTCCTGCTTTGTCCGCTGGCATCATCATGTATTACGCAAAATAAATAACTCACTATGATCGAATATGTTCTGTGTGAACTTACCGTGTAAATTGTGAGGGCGTAGCTCGATTTTCCTGTGTCGCCCGGAAGTGTTGTTGATACATCTGATAGTGTTGAGGCGAAAAGTGTGGGTACATTCCATCGCTCTGCAAACAATCAAGTACACCGTTAGAACCTACCACTCAAAGGGATTGGTAATAGATACACATTTATATAATGCTTAAACACGTGTTAGAGCATACCATCCTCGGAGCTTTTGCTGAAATTATGCTAATTTGTATTTAGTCCGGAGTGGCACAAGTGTCAAATGAAATTTAGAATATCTTTTTTATCATTTAAGGAAATAATCACAAAGTTTGGGAAACTGGACTAGAATATTCTCCGTGGAAAATGGGCCAGAAGTACGCAAATAAGTTACAATACCGGGGTAACTGGAGAAGTATGTTGATGTGCGGGCGGAGGGCTTCTAACTAAATCAGCAGACTATCCCGAGCAGCATGAACAAAATTACAATCGTAAGCCACCTAAACATCATAAGCTCTAGTGATTCCAAAAAATAACGTCTTTTATGTACACATAAAATAAAACTACCCAGAAATATACTCAAAAACCGATGCGTAGTTAAATTAATAGATTTCTGAAGTATAGTTCTGTATTATGTACAGACGAGTAATGTTAATTAATTTTCAAATTTTTATTGATTTAATAACATTAATAACTCACCAAAGCTACCTGGCCTTGCGGACTGATCTTCGGCACGCAAGTGATTGTTCCTCGAGATGCGGCTCCTGCAGAAGATAATAATATTAAAATTGACAGTAAAATTCTCAGCACGTAAATACATTATAAGGTATCAACATGACTTGGTAGTCGCGTTCCATAAGTATTTTTTTTTACAACGCGACAACCTCTTTAATGTACTAAATAAATTGATCATCCGTTTCAGTTTTGTTTGTCACTGATATTAACCTTCGCCAGGTTATTTTTAGTTATAACTTGGTTATAACCCATCTGCTAATTAAGAGGGTTAAAGTTTACCTAATCTCATCAACGTTTCCTATGTATGTTAATTCAGGTTTATTGTACCATCAGCCAAATAAGTGGTCTACCAATTTTTAAACAAGTTCCTGTCAAATAAATATGTCGCTAAAGTCGAACTTTCAAGTTGACAGACACGTCTATTGGCATTATTGTTTTATGACATGCAAACGATTATCAACTTTAGGGTGTTAGACCACATATTTGGCTGATGGTACCACTGTGAAGTTCTTTAAATTTGAATTTAGGGTGTTTTGAGATTAGTGTGTTTTGAAACTAGTTTATTTGAAGAACGGTGTATTTTATGACTAGTGTATTAGTTAGTTTATTTTGAGCTTCAACCTTTATGAAATTAGGCGATCCGGGAGTAGTATATATTCATGATAATGTCATTTTGGTTTTACGGTTTTAAGAGACTCAGGTATTTAGACGTTAGGCTATTTTGAATTTATGTTTATATGGCAATATGTGTTTTTGACATTAGGTTGTACTGTGCAATAGGGTAATTTTAGCTTAGGTTCTAATGCACCGGAAGGGTTTTAAAGCAGCGCTCTATAATTTACAATATAAGAATATTTGATAGACTGCTTTTAGTATTATTTATTAGTATTTATATTTTTGTTATGATTATAATGCATGATGCATATAAAGCTGTAGCTATATTTGCATGCCATATGGCGAGACATAGTGATGCAATCATCATCATCATCCCAGCCTATATACGTCCCACTGCAGGGCACAGGCCTCCCCTCAGAATGATAGGGCTTGGGCAGTAGTTCCCACGCGGGCCCAGTGCGGATTGGAATTAGTGATGCAATGAATTACCTTATCTAACATCTATTGACATGGACATGACCTTAAATTTAACAAATAAATAAAATTTACATTTTAGCGACACTGATATAGTTACCTGGATGGTGGTGGGGCTGCACAGGTGGAACTGGTTTAGCATGATTCATCGGAGCGAGAGGCACGAGGGGAGCGAGGGGGGCAAGCGGCGCGTGGGGCGCGAGTTGTCCGAGCGGCGCGTGCAGCGCGTGCGGCGGCGGCGGGTGGTGCGCGCCGCGCGGCAGGCTCGCCGTGCCCGCATAGCCCGCGCGCACGCCGCGCGACGCGCCCGCTCCTTCGCCTTCGCCGGCCCTGGAAACATAACCCCGCTTTACCATACGATCAACACGTAAGCATGCATCTTCTGAACATTCACTCCGCCGACTCCTAGTTGATCATTAAAGGAGCGCTTTAAGAATAGGTAAATTACCTCATGAGTATGGGTGTTGCTCGATCTGCTGGGCGGTGCGAGACGAGTGGACGGTGCGGCAGCGCGGGCGACTGCACGCGCTCGTCGGTGGCTTCTGTGGCGCCGACGGGGACCATGTGTCCGGGCACGCCGTCCGCTAAGCGCCGCGCGAGCGCCTCGCCCGCCTCACCCGTGGCCGGTACCATCTCCGGCTCCTGGCTGCGAGGCTCGCGCACCGGCAGCACGTGTTGTTTGTTCGCCTCCGCCGGCGCCTTGTCCGCTTGGTATTCGGTGGAAGGAGCTACGGTCGCCGTTGCCGCCGATTCGAAAGCCAGCTTCGCGCTTATCTCGGAAATCATCTTCTTGGGCGGTTTCATAATAGGCGTCGGTGCAGGATGAGGATTGCTCACGACCGTATTGTTGACGACTGACAGGTGGTTGGACACGGCGGAGTTGCTGACAACGACGGTGTTGCTAACCGGAGGATTTATCGTAACTGTGGTACTACTGATAATCGGAGTCTTATTAGAAACTATCGTGCTTTGCACCGCAGGCTGACTTGTCCCGGCCATCGATAGATGGTTGACGACCGTAGGGCTACTCACCAGTGGCTGGCTCACGAGAGCTGGTGCGTTTAAGGTGACTGGCGGGGAGTTGTGGGTTGATGTAACCACCGGCTTTAAAACGGGAGTATCGACTTCCATCTTTGCTGTTACTGGCGTTTCAGCTAATTTGGGAACCTTTGCGTCTCTAACGGACTCCTCTTTTTTAACGATTTTTTCGTCGCTGCTATCGATAGAAGCATCAGAGAGACTTCTATCTCGGGACCTCTTAGTACCTCGGGGTGATTTTCGAGTATCGGATGCCTTGTCTTGCGGAGTGGTTTTTGCACCGCTCTGCCTTGTAGGTCTCTTTTTATTAATTTCTTTCCCGGATTTAGTCGAAGTAGCCGAACCTTTAATAACGTCATCTATAACGTCATCGACAGTACTTCGTTGGACGTCTTTTTCCTGCAATCTCCTAGATTTTCGAGTGTTTGGCGAAGGGGACACGAAATCTTCCAGCTTGTCGTCTTTACTAATAGGTTTTTCTGTATTCTTAAGCGCTTCTTTTTGTCCAATACTAAGAGTTGATGTGGCTATTGCATTAGAATGACCTAAAGGACTTTTTATTGTCAAAATGAGCCGAGGGCGTGTCTCCGATTTATTCGGTGATGTTGACGTTTCATCTCCAGAATCTTCATGGAAATCGTAAACGTCGCCGGGTAAAGTATTAGAGATGGTGTTAAGTGCATTTTTAATTTTCTTGTCAACTTTAGCTCTTCCCCTGCCTCGTTTTGCAGCTGATCCTCCACGGGGTGATTTTGAAATCTGGCGTGTTTGTACTCTGTCTTGATTCTTTTCTGATTTTTTGCCTCTCATACTACGGCCGCCTCTTTTACTAGGAGTATTTTTCTCAACGCCTATACCATCTAATTTATTTTCAATCACACTTTCCGTTTGTGTAGGCTTTACAGATTCCATAGATACAATAGCTTCTTCGGAAGTGTTTGAGTCATTTTCCCCAGTATTTGATTGTACATCAGATTCCGTTTTAATGTCATCCTTGATATCCTCAATGTTCTCGTTGCAAAGTGAGTCAACTTTCTTGATAACCGATTCAATATTAACATCTTTAGCACTCCATGAATCATTCTCATCTATGTTTTTGACTTGACTGTCAATAGGTCCTTGTAACAGTAAACTAGGAAACTTATTGTCAATCATATCAATACCTTTCGCAGTTGTGAAATTTGGAGAATTTTCAGGTGTATTAAAAATATTTAAAATATTTCCAGTATTTGAATTTTTATCTTCATCGCAAGGTTCTTTATTTAATTCTTTTGTGTTTTTCTCAGTTGTAGATAACTCACTATTGCTGTTATTGGTTAATTCTTTATCCATTACGTCATTGTTAATTCTAATATCTTTTTGGGAAGTGACAGACCCTTCAGAAGTCGTAGATTCTGGAGTCAGAACATCAGGTCTTTGCATTTCTTTTATGAAGTCAATATTATCGAGTCTGGTATGACTGGCAGCGAATAAAGTTACCGATTTTCCAACATTTACTTCAAGCTTCTTTTCAGTATCATTTGTTATTTTTATTTCATTTGTGTTATCTTTTAGCAATTCTTCGAAGTCTGTTTCACATTTTGTAATGTGTTCAGATGACGGGATCACTGGATTAGCACATGTTGGATTGTCTTTACTTGTGTGTACGAGCTGTGTTTCAGAAACATCAGTAGGTAGCTTAGCAGTCGTTTCATTATCGTCATTTACTGTCAATCCTTCCGTTTTCACGCGGGTAAACTGATTTTGCGTTATAGTTGAAGGATTGATTTCGTTACTCGCTTCATTTTTAATATTTATTTTAGGAGTGATTGGTGCTTGACTTGTTTTTAGCAAAAGTGGTGTCATGACCACATTTGTAAGGGTGCTTGTTGTTATGCCGGTACTTGTGGAATCTAATTTTGTAACTACTGTTGATGGTCTTATAGTTGCAATGGATAACACTGACGGAGGTGGTTTGCTTGAATCGATTTGTATGATATTGCTCATAGGCGCTGATGTCAAAACTCTTGACGTATTAAGTGTGTGAATAACATTGGACCCGGGACCCCTATTAAGATTAGTTTCTTGAATAGCACTCATCACAGATTTACAAGGATTTTGAATTATTGATGCTGAGGTATGATTGACAGCACTCACGTGTAAAATAGGGGCCGCACCATAAGGTATATGGTTGTGTTGTTCAACTTTCTGAACTTGGTTTTCTCGCTTTTCGGATATATGGTTAACATGGCTGATAATACTTTTGTTGGCTAAATGTAGAGGAGAGCTTATTGTTCCTACATGCATTGCATTCTGCATAGAAATAAGGCGATTCTGAGCCATCACTGTTGGATTAGTGTTTTGATGTAAATTTGTAGATGACAAAATAATTTTCGCAGCTTCATGATCTGTGCCAGGCCTTTGGTCGACTTTTCCACATTCGCTTGTGATAATCTTATGCTGATGAACCAAAGTGGGTGGATTTATCCCAATGCTTTTACTATGGGGAATTATATTGTTAACACTCATTTGTTTTGATATTGGTGCCAAAACTGGCGTAACAGGCAATCGGTTAAAATGGATTGGAGCCCCTTGAGTTTGTACTAGAACTGAGCTGGGCCTGTTAGGTGACATCATCGTCCGAACACCGTGTTGTATATGCATGCCTTGGATGGGACTGAGAGGCGGTTGCTGCATACGTACAACGGTCACCTGACCTGGAGATCTTTGTTGAATAGTGTTAGGAGATACCATCCCTACATTTAAATTTTGAGGAGAAGTGCTTAATATTGCAAGCCGAGGTGAGGTCATGCCATCTCTACCCTGTGGATTCGCCTTCGGACTCTGCAGGCGAGGATCGGTTGACAGCCTGGGCGAGATAACTATTCCTTGTGGCTTCTGATATAAAATGTGAGGTTCTGGTATTTTTATTGTTGGCGGTTGCATATTTGTTTGTGGACGAATATGATTAATTACTTGATATGGAGCACTCATCCTATTTGGTGATAAAATGGGTCTTACTGCATTGCCTATTTGTAGACTCTGACTCTGCGGAGTTTTAATCTGCACAATGTTTGCTGTAATATGCCGAGGTTTATTTTCATTTACGTCCCTCAAAGCCACTTTATTAGGCTGTATGTTTAAAATATGTGGTTCAAGAAGTTTATTGTTCGTAAGTGTCCAAGATGTTATTACAGGGGTAGCAGTAGATGTTATTTGATGTACAGGTTCTCGTTTTACTAAAGGCAGTTTACTATCTGATTCGCTAACTTTTGTCTTAGTTTCACTGGAATCGGAGACAGGGACAGTTTGTTTCGGCTTGGCGACTATGATATTAGTAGTCGCCGATGTAACAATATTTGAAATTGCTATTGCGGTTTTAACACCGAGAGACTGGTTTGTTGCAATTATGTTAACTGGTAGCCTTTCTATGGCATCTTGAGGCGCATCTTCGGTTTCCTCGTTATCAGTGTCGATTAATAAAAGATCGCTATCCGAAACAGGAGTTTCGGGTTTTGTCTCCATTTCACTGATGTTAAGATTTATTACCGCCCGTCTCATTTCCTCTGGATCCTGTTCCAGAGAATTTTCCAAATTAGAACTTTCGATCTCCACTTCATGCGTCGAGCTACTTTCGGTTTCTTCATAACAATTGGTAAAAGAGATCTTTTTGCCTCCAAAACTTTCCCCTAAAAGTGCAGCCACCGCGTCCTCTGTTTCTTCTTGAGAAATAACAGCTCTGGGTTTCTCTGTTTTCTCATCGACTGGAGTAGTAGGCGTGTCAATTTTATCAATGTTCTTATCTGGTTCTTTTTCCAAGTTTGAAATACTGCGTACTGCATCTTCACTAGGATCAACGTCAATAGTAAAAGATGGACTAAAGTTACCGGATTTACTATTGCGTTTTACAGGTTCAGGCTCCTCGGGCATAGGTATATCGCTTATATCCTGAACAATCGTTTCTATAGGTGCTGGCATGGGAATTTTGTCAATTTCAATAGTCGGGTATTCCTCCGATAATAATTTCATAGCATCAGTCGAAATAACACAACTCGTAATATCAGAACTGCTACTCTTGGTGTCATTATTATCGTCAGGCTGAATAACAATAAATGGGCTATCTGATAACCTTGGCAGACTTTGCGTTTCGGAAAGGGACGCGCAATCATCAGATTTATTTGTAACAGATGTTGATTCCGTATCACTTGGCATCGGAATTTCTGATAGGGTTTTAGGAGATAATGTCATAGTTGAGTTTATTAGCAAATCAGGCTTATCTAATTTGCTGTGATTGTGGAACAAGTGATGTTCCTTTCGGCTTTGTCGATCTTCTTTGTTTCTCTTCTTTTTCTTTTTCTTTTCTCTACACTCCCGTTTTAAGTTTTCTGAGAGACCTTCAGCGACATTTGTGTCGAGCGCTTGATCTTCGCCTATGTAATTTAAATCATTTTGTTCGTCCTTTGTTATGCTTCCTAAGGGTGATTCTGCCCTGATACGATTGTCTTCATCGGTTATAGAATCAGCAAATAACCTAGCTTCGATTGCTCTACTAACAGCATCCACATCCAAACTGTTTTCATCTTCCTTTGAAAAGTACCGTTTTTCTTTTCGTTTTCTCTCTCTTCTTCGTTTTAATTCGTCCTTTTCTCTTTGCCTACCATCATCAGAAGTAGTTTTAATGCTGATGTCATTTGATGCTGATAGTGTACCATTATAGTCATGTAATAAGGAATTTTGTTTTTGGATCATCCCTTTACTTTCTTTATCAGAGTCATCGGAGAGTGGACCAAATATATCTTCCATTTTACCTTCCATTTTGGCATTATTACAGTTGGGCTCAGAAACCAACTCAGAAAAGTTATTAAGCAAATTTTTATTTCTCTTCGCCTTATTTTTCTCATCGCGACTGTCATCACCATCAAAACTATCGCGAATTTTGTCTTTCCGTTTTTCTTTTTTGTTGCTATGACGTCGAATTTTATCCGAATGCCGGTGCTTAGAAGTACCGCCTACAGAATTGCAATCAGCATTTTCACCTTTTGTCTCATCTTCAGAAAATGAAAATTTATGTTTCTTTTGCCTCTTTTTATGTTTTTTGCGAGCTTCTCCTGTATGTCTATGGGCTGCCATTGATTCACTTTCTGATGAGAAGTCATTACAGTTGGGTGCAAAGCAAGGTTTATAATCATTGTCCATTCCTAAACTAGATTTTAACTTGCTGTCGTCACTATCACTTTTGCCAAATAAATTTAATAACGAATTTTTATTTACTTTGTCACAGGGTGCATCAGAAGATGGTATGATATCATCTTGTCTATCCTGTAATAGTTCCAAATCGGACATAAGTTCCTTTTTGACCTTATTAAGGAAAGTTGGACTTTTACTTGCACTTCTTCTTTTAGAATTTTCATCATCTGATGTATCTGACATGATACGCGATCTTGAGTTTTTACGGGACAGTTTGTTTTGCGTATCTTCCTCAGTACTTGGTAGATTCAAAAAATCACTTATTTGTTTACGGTCAAAATCAAGGGATTGCGATTTTTCACGTTTTTTACTTTGTAACAAAACGTTTTCATCATCAGAAGAACTATCCATTGACATTTTTGGTTGTCTTCTTCTTCCACCATCCTGGTCGGAATCACTGTCTTCATCCCAACTAGATCTTTTCTTTTCTTCCCGTTTAGCACGGCTCTGCTTCAATTGACTGAATTTTGCCTTTATCTTTTCTTGTCGCTTTTCTTCTTCTTGTTTTTGCATATTTTTACATGAACGTGCTTTTACTTTATCATACATTGAAATATACGTCGGCCCATCGTCGACGATATCAAATATAGAATGCTTTTTAGGTTCATCAGAGTCTGATGTATCGGTACTTTGAGTCATCTTACGATTCTTTCGTTTTTGGTTATCATTTTTATCTTCCCGGCTCTTGCGGTCAGTGGACATTCTTTTCTCACGAGCTACTTCCTTTCTCTTGTCGTCCATTTTAAGTTTTTTCTCGTCCTTGTTTTTACACGTAAGATCTCCTCCTTGTTGTAGTACGTCCTGCTGTTTCATCTGAAGTTCTTGTATCTGTTGCAACTGCTGAATTCGTTTCTTTTCTTTCATCTCTTTTCTCAGAGCCCGTTGTCTCTCATCTTCTTCACTAGATCTAAGTTCAAGTGTGGCAAGAAAATCGAAGTCATTATGTAACCCATCCGTCTGAATGTCTGAATTACTATCAAGTTTTTCTTCGCTATCACCCTTAGGACTTTTTCTTAGAGATTTGGATTTTTCTTGTTTTAAGTCTTTTGTGTCGTTGGTATCTTTCCATTCATCATCCGGCGGTTTCACTTGGTTTTTCTTATCGTCTTTAGTTTTACTCTCAATAATTTTCGCAAAATATCCTTTATTAAATTTTGTAGTTTTATGCCGGTCACCACTTCGAGAATCTTTGGAATCTCTTCTCTCAGGGTCTTTTGAATCAGTTTTACTTTTTTTACTTTCCTCATTTAGAAAATCAAACGTGTCTTGTGAAGACATCCTGCGTTTGTGACCAATATGCGCTGGTAAACTTGAGCACGAATTCAGGCGCTCTTTACGCTTCGAATCGAAACTGGGTGAATCAAGAGAATAATGTCTCTGCTTCTCTGTAATTTCAGGTTTGCTTTTGAATGTGTTTTCGAGAGAATTATCAACTGACACTTTGACACTGACACAATCAGATGACACTTTTTCTTCTTTGATATCTGTCATTTTGAGTTTTACCGTTGGATTCAGCTTAAAAGGATCAATAAATTTCATTGACATTTCTTTCTCAGATTTGTGTTTTGATATCAAATCATTTTGTAGCTTTGCTTTATTTTTGACGTCATCTTTGCTATCAATGTTATCCGGTTCTTTAACCTTTGAAGAGTCCTGCGATGCTCTTGATGTTGAAGAGTCAGTGGAGTCCTTACGACATAAATCTCTAATTGATTCATCCCTAGAAGACTTGCGCATTTTGGTAGAATCAGTTTCTTTCTTGGCGTCACGTTTTGACTCGCTTTCTTTCTTAGGGCGGTCATATTTACACTTGTCGTCTTTTTTGGTTTTAGATAAAAAATCTATTTCAACACATTCCTTTCTTCTATCTTTTTCATGTTTGTCCCTTTTGTGATGATCATGCCGCGAAGATTTTTCATCGTGGTTTTTTGCTCTATCTACGTCTCGTTCAGTTTTATCTCTGGAATTTTTGTCAATATCTTTTTCAGTTTTTATTTTCTCACCTTTATCAGCGTGTGCTTTATCCGTGCAGGTGTCGACTTTAGATTTTTTATCTTTCTCGTGTTTTTCGAGCGCTCGCTCGTTTCTATTATTCTTTGGTTTTTCCCTTTCGTGTTCGTGTTTCTCCTTTTCTGAGCGGTTTTTTACACCTGCTTTTTCACGCTCAGTTTTAATGCGTTCGTCACCAGTTTTTTCCACATCTGTGACTTTTGTTACTTCAGTGGCAAATAAAGAATGACTCCCACTTTTGTCCTTATCGAAAGATTTTACAAATTCTATGTTTTCCTTTTCAATCTTTTTACTATTCTGAAGAGCTTCTAATTCTAATAATATGTTTTGATTTAATCTTTCTTTACCATTCTTTTCTGTTGATCGGATAAGTTCTTGGCTAAGATCTGATAAATCTTTCGACGGCTTAATACTATTCATATTATTTAAGTGATTCTGTGGCACTTCAAAATCTATAATTTCTTTCTTAATATGATTAGAGACAGGTAGTTCTGTTTTAATATCAAATTCGCTCTTTATCTGAAACATTTCCTCCTCTTTGCTTTCATTTTCTAAGCTCGTTCTAATTTCTTTCTCGATTAATGATTCAGTTTTGATCTTAAATTCAAATTTTTCAATAATTTTATCATTCTGGTTGCTTTTCTTTTCTTGAAGCTCTTCAGGTAAAATAATTTTCTTGTCTGCCACTTCAGGCATATTACAGATCTCTGTAGAGTTCGAACTGTCTGACCTCTTAATCTTTAGCTCATCAATGGGGTCACTTTTCTTGTTGATTGTTAATCTATCAGTTACCGGTTCAGAATTCTCTGTCGATCTTCGAGTGTCAGATGAAATGCTCTTATCTATTTTATTTTGGTAGTCGAATACTATCTTCTCTAAGCCTTCCTTGACATCCATGGGGTCGAGATCGAAAGACAATTTTCTTTCAGTCTCTTTTCCGCAGAATAGGAAATCTCTTTTTCTTCTATCGACGTCTTTCCAGGATTCACTGTCGAGTTCGGCAGTCCGAGCCGGGTCTGTCTTCGGTGAGGGCTTCCTGTCGGTCGGCTCGGGCTGCACCTTATCCGTAGAGGGCGTTCGGAGTCGAAGCCGCGAGTCAACTCTATAGTCGCTCTCGTTGAACTTGCCGAGCCGCTCCGGCAGGTAGGGCCGCTCGGGGCGGTTGAGGCGCGGATCGGCAGGGCGGTCGGGCGCATCGGTGTCGGAGTGCGCGGGGAAAGGGTAGCGCAGGCGGCGCGGCGAGCCGGCCGACGAGGGCGAAGGCGCGCGCGCGGCGCCCTCCAGCCGCTCGGAGTCCTCGTCGAAGACAGAACGCTTGGCCAGCAGCGAGCGCACCACCTCGGAGGGCTTCACCTCGTTGATGTCGACGTCGAGCAGGCGGTGCCGCAGGCGCGCGCGGTCGGGCGCGTCAGCCAGCGCGCGCGACCCGCTCCACTTCTCGTACTTCTCGTCGAGGCTGCGGATGCGCTCCTCCAGCGAGGGCGAGTGCGGCGCGGAGCCTGCGCTGGAAGATGATGCGGATGGCGGTCGCGGTGGAGACGCGGGCGCGAGCGCGGGGGCCGGTGCGGGCCGCGGCGTAGCGGGTGCCGTGCGCAACAACTGCGCAGCGAACTTGGGCAGCGGCAGCGACATGGGTAGCGGCGGTCGCTCGCGCGGCGGCCGGCGCGGCTCGGCGGGCAACGCGTCCAGCTCGTCACGCAGCGGAGTGCCGGCGCGGCTGCCGCGAGACTCGGAGCCGTCGCGCCGTCTCCGATGCCGTCGCCGCGCCGCGTGCCGCAACTCGCTTCCTGGGACGCCGACGCCGCTGCGTGACCCGGATCTAGAACGACGGATCGTTCCACCCGCGCTTCGATGTCGCTCCTGAATAGAGACAAACAAACAATATATCATCTCAGTAGTGCTTTTTGCCACAATAAAGGATAAAAATACTCCTTTGGGGAGTAAAACTATACGTAAATCCATAATTCCCACAGGAACAATTGAGGCCATTGTCTTTTAGTATACAGGCATAGAATAACGTCATTGACGAGCAAGTGTGATGAAAACAAATAATTTGCGTAGAAATGATGATTATGATTACAAAGCGGTATTATTATAAATAATCGAAAAATAAACTGTATATGAGCCAATATGGACCCGGGCAATGTAATAAAAAAACATGTCTCATTACTATTTTTTTTTTTACTTAAAATTAAATGAATATAATGTTTATAGAAACATCTATCAAAATCTTTAAAGTAAGTTATCTTAATAATAGAATTTTATTCTGGCACTAGCCGGCCGCTACCGCGGCACGCTCGCTTCGCTCGCTCGGCCCGTGCTTGTTTTGGCAACAGTACTTAATGTTCATTTCATATTATTTTTATTACTTGCCCCACAATGTAATAAACATGGTGAGGCATTTAGCATTTCTATTTATAATCTTTTGCTGATATTTAAATGAATGATAATGAGTATGAATATGACAAAAATTTTAATTTTAATATTGACCATCTTACCGTGCGATGAAAAATCCGAACCCTGATTATAATTGTATAGTAAGCTGTGGTTATTGTATTAAGTACCTATAATTTTATGCGAGCTTAGAAGCATTTTTTTTTTAATGGATATTATTTAGTGGATAATTGTCCTACTACCAAAGCTAGCATGACCAGCTCTTTATAGTTTTATTAAAAATACTATTCTACCTTCGAATGTTTACGATCCTCCGGACTGGAGTCTCGCCGGTGTTTGCGAGCACGATGCGGAGACACGACAACTGACTGTAGCCGGTCTTCGTAAGGGGCATCTTCTGCTTGTGGACTGGAGCCTACTTCTTCATATACCCTGCGACAAAAAAATACATAAAACATAGTAAATAATAAAAAAAAAACTAGCCAAGTGCAAATCGTACCATAACCATCACAAAATTAAAAAACAAAACTAACTTATAAGATAACTCTCGATTAAAGTCTGTAACGAATCGAATAATTTCTTCAATATTGTGGTAAACTAGAAAAAAAAAATAGACAAATGGTTTGGTCACCTCGCTGTTGAGATAGTGTCAGTGTGTACCTACCTGTATCGTCGGTCGGCAGCGTATTCGGCCGCGTCGTAGTGCTCGACGACGGCGGAGTAGCGAGGCGTGCGCGACGAGCCGCGACCGTAGCTCGACGCGCGCGGCCGCGGTGCGCAGCCCTCGTACCTAACACACAAATTATATCTATAGCAGGCTGGTAATTACTACAAAAGATTGTGAATAATCTGCTTTCCTCTGGTTCGTGACGGGAGCGTTAGAGTCGGGAGCTGACGACCCAAAAGAGTATTGAACTTTTTATGCGCAACACTAATACCAGCTATTGCTCGCGACGTCGTCTGCGAGGAATTTGTTTATAGCGCGCCTTCGGGAACAACTTATTTTTCGGGAGTATTTGCGGTCAAGACGGCTGGCCCTTGGGGGGTGGACGCCAGGTCGTTGGTTTGGGAATTGGGGCGCAGGATGAGGGACACAGGAGGTGACCCCCGTTCCGGGTCGTACTTGATCCAGCGGGTCTCGTTGGCCATACAACGGGGCAATGCCGCTGGGGTAATGGGTACTTTTGGGCCAAGTACAAATACAAATACAAATATTCTTTATTGCACACCATAAATCAGTACAAAAACTTATGATATAAACACTTAGATTCAGGGTAGACAATAGGCGGTCTTATCGCTTAAAAGCGATCTCTTCCAGACAACCATTTGGGTACAAGAAATTATGTATTACAAAAATAGGTGGCAGAAACAGAAACAGAAAATAAAAACAAACAAAAAATCAATAATATTAAAATAAATACAAATGAAACAACTATATAAATACATACATGCAATACTTATACAATACATAAAATAGCAATATAAATTAACAATAAGGCCGTAATGGGAGAAAAAGGATAAGAAATTTGGAAATAAAATAGATAAACACAGAAAGACTGAGGACAGAGCTAAGAAGGCAGTGTCAAGAAGTGAGCCTTGACGAGATTTTTGAAAATAGGAAAAGATTTAGCTTTCCTCACATCTAGGGGAAGAGAGTTCCATAGAAGGATTGAAGTGCAAGTGAAGGAGTTATGATAGAACTTAGAGGAAGAAATTGGAACAGTGAGAAGTAAATTTTGGGAAGACCGAATGGAAGACAGGAACTTAAAACGTTGTTGGAGATATTCTGGAGTTGTGGGGTTGAAAAGTATGCTGTATAAAAGAGAAAGAATATGAGAGTCACGGCGAAAACGAATGGGGAGCCACTTGAGATGCGTGCGATAGGTGGAGACGTGGTCATATTTCCGTAATCCGAATATGAACCGAATACAGACATTTTGGATACGCTCAAGCTTATTCAGTTGCTCCTCAGTGAGATCAAGAAAGGAAATATCAGCATAATCCAAAATGGGCAGAAGAAGAGAATTTGCCAGCGCAACCCTGGTAGCGAATGGGAGAAAATTGCGAAGCCGTCTCAGAGACCCCACAGCAGCAAACATCTTCCTGCTTACCTCTTTAACTTGCGGCGCCCAAGATAAAGTCTGGTCCATAAAGACACCCAAGTTTTTTACCTGAGCCGAGAAAGGTATCGTAACACCATTAAAAAGTATAGACGGCAGATTATTCATATTTAATTTGGAGATAAAATAAGAGCTGCCGACTATGATTGCTGGGTTTTTGCTGGGTTAACATTTAGACCATAACGTCTGCTCAAATTTAAAATCCGGGCTAAATCGAGATTCGTGGCATCCATTACATTAGGTAGATCATCAAGTCTACCCTGGGAGTATATTTCGAGATCGTCAGCATAAAGGTGATAAGAAGAGAGAAGATTATGAGAAATAGAGTTAATAAATATGGAAAATAATAAAGGGGAGAGCACTCCGCCCTGCGGTACACCCGACGAGAGGTTACACCAAAAAGAACGGGGAACTTCCACCTTTATCCGTTGCCGACGCCCAACCAAGTAACTACGAAACCAATCAATTACCGCAGGAGATGTGTTAAGGGAACCCAAAATCCCCAACAATACGTCAAAATCAACAGCATTAAACGCGTTGCTGAAATCAAGCAGCTCCAAGACCGTTAACTTTCTGCTGTCCATGCCTAGACGTATGTCATCTGTGATTTTAATGAGAGCGGTAGTCGTACTATGACCAGGACGGAAACCAGATTGGAGTGGGTTTAGAAGGAAAGTACGATGCGGACAGGTATTGAGTAGTTTCTATTTATTTATTTATTTTATTCTCGTTTAGATTTTTTGATATTCTGTATTATTTTTATTGTATAATTGTTTTTTTAGTTATTATTATTTTACTAATTTTGATTTTTTTGTCATTTTCTGGTAAGTATGCTTTGTAATTTAATTCGACTTTGTTTTGTTTAATTTAATGTAATGTATATGAATGAAATAAAATGTTCCCCTTTTTTTCAGAAATATAAAATTCGATAAATGGATAGTTCGTTGAAATTACTTAGGGTTCATCTTAAGCTGGACATGTCCATGTGAGTTAGTTAGGTAGGTACACGGAAACGCGCTGCCTATCCAGGTATCAGAATTTGATATTTTAGGATTTGATTGATTTCAAGGTATACATTTTAAAAAACTGTGACTGGCCGATATCTGTAAATATTTGCGAAAAACTGTTACAATGGTATTTATAAGCGCAATAGAACCCAAAACAATGATTTTTAAAATTGTCTGTTTGTCAGTTTGTTTGTTGGAGCGCGCTAACCCCAGGAACGGGTTAACCGATGTGGATGTGGTTTTCATTAATGTATTGAAGGTAGTTTTCATGGATTAACGAATCGGTTCACAAGTAATAAAAAAACATTAATTTAAAATTTAAAAAACCCCCAACAAAAAAAAACTCGCCACTTGCATCCACCGGTTTCCCGCTACTCTCACGATGTCGTCAGTCCACCTGGTGGGAGGCCTGCCAATGCTTCGTCTTCCGGTCTTCCTTCCATTTTATTGTATGTAGAATCAAATACTGATCGAAACGAATCCAAACACGATATATCTGCTATGATTTTATCAAGAGTGTGTGTATAACTGACCACGTGGCACGTTAGATTGACTTTATTATGTATAATGGTAGTATTTCTATATTGTATGTTTCTAGAATTTGACTTTAAAACGATTGACAGCGGTATACATGCCGGAGGTCAGATTGCTCCCGACAGCCTGAGCGGCCGGAACTATCTATGTAAATGTATTTATAAGTTCTACCAAGTTCTACAATAAATCTAAATCAGCGGAACAATAACCTTGTTTATTTCATATGAGTTTAAAGTCACGCGCGTAGATCCCCAGTACATAAGCTCTTACCAAGTTACAGTCCCCACAGTACCTACTAGTGTTCTGGATATACTGGCTGTAGCATCAGGCCGAGAATTCCATAATCTTGAATAGTTTTATAGCATCCATGTATGCTAATGCATGCATATGTTTCCAAATATGTTTGAAAGTAAAGTAAATACCCATTATGCGTCTAAGATTCCTACCGCAGCGAACAAAAGCTGATGATCTTGAAACGGCTGAACCGATTTTGATAAAACATGTCTAAGAACCATCGCTAGAAAACCTGCCTTCAAATAAAAAAACCGCAATCAAATCGGTCAACCCGTTTAAGAGCTACGGTGCCACAGACAGACACATAGCGGTCAAACTTATAACATATAATCAATTTAAAGAATTTCAAAGAACACTTTTGACACAATTACTGTTAGTTTAAGGGCAACACACAGAGAGCGGGCGCGGGTTGTGCGCGGGCCCGCGACGGGCGTATTTGCATGGCGGTATATGGACGCCTTCACACAGAACGCGGGCGCGGGCGCGGCTCGTGCGCGGGCCCGCGCCCGTCGCCCGTCGTCACAAACATCGCGCGGGCCGAGCGCAGAGTTACCAACTCTCAAAAATATTTATCCCTAAAGCTTAAGTTAAAAACCCCTAAAACAAGATTTTAATTAAAATTTGTACTTTAAAGTTGAATATTTCGCAAACAAATCACTGATTCGAAAAATCGTCTTAGTAACCCTCTAATGGTTTTAACTTAAAAGACCCCACACTAGGTTTGGATGAGAAAAAAAACCCCCTACTTTACGTCTATGGGAGGTACACTTTTTTTTTTAATTTTATTGTACCATTTTGACGGGATAGTTTTCATATATATCCGTGCAAAATTACAGCTTTCTAGCATTGATAGTCCCTGAGCAAAGCCGCGGACGGACAGACAGACAGACAGACATGGCGAAACTATAAGGGTTCCGTTTTTGCCATTTTGGCTACGGAACCCTAAAAACCGTATTCATGCGCAGTAACTAGTTCATTTTGGCGAGAATAAAATCTAAGTATTTAATTTTTTTAATTAATTGGTACTACAGAAAAATCTGATATCTGAAATCTGATATCTCCTTGATAGCTGTCGGTACCTTCAGCCACGCACACTGAGACATCTTGTGAGTACGAGCTTTGTTACCATTTATCGATTTCGCACCGATCGAGGGCCCCCGTTCTACAAAACAGACCCTATAAATCTGACGTTGATCAAATATTATCTACCTGAGGGGGTCGTGCCGCGTGGAGGCTGGGTAACGCGTGGCGAGGTCGCCGCTTAGCCGCTCGGAGCCCGAGAGCGCTGCCGAACCCCCGTGTTTCTCCAGCTGCTCGTAAAACGCCTCCTGTCAAACGAAAAAGAAATAAAGGTAAAATATTATACAGAAAACAAACGGTTTCACAGAGACGACTTCATCGACTTAACGCCATGCCAGTGAAAAGGGACACAGTCAACGACGCTGAGCTGTTCTCGACGCCAATCCAATAATTAGAACACTCCGTAAAATAGCATCCACCATGATCCAGTGTACTCGCAACGCCTCTAACCAGCAGAAATGGAAGCACATTGCTAAGAGTCTGCGAAAAAGTCTGCGACCCACCGAATATCTCTCCGTGTACCTCGTCTGCGCAACCATGACCACTCTGACAAGAGTGTCCGACTAAGAAGAGAAAAGTAAAATAGCGATGAAGAACAGACGAGAGTGAGCAATATCGACATCGCAATCGACTGCGATGTGACCATTTTAACTGATCTTTTTAGTATTCTGTGCCCGAAGGACGCCAAACGGAACCTTATTACTGTCGCTTCGCTATATGTCTGTAATAGGGCAGTTATTCTTCGTAACTGCATAACGTAACAAACAAAAGCGGAACCCAGATACGTCTTATGATTTCACTAGGTACTAGAATGAATGTCGATACTTTTATAGTACATTGTGCATTAGGGTTATAGTTAGCTTATTTATATGTTGTTATGGTATCTATCTGTTTAGATTTGTTGAGTATGTGTATTGTATGTGTTAGTTTTATGTATTCTTGATACTGCTCTAATCTACTGTAAATTGCACCACCTGCTAAAATGTATTCCTTATTTCTGTCCATTGTAAAGGTTGCCTGTAAGAGATCGCTCTGAAGCGATAAGGCCGCCTATTGCTTACCTTAGAAAATCTCTATGTATATACTTGTGTTTTCTGTACTGCTTACTGTGTTGGTGGGCAATAAAGAGTTATTGTATTGTATTGTATTGTATTCTAAGGGGCGTAAGTAGGGGATTACTAACGTGAGTCTATTAGAAACCCGACGCCGGAGGCGGAGGGCTTTTAATGACTCGAGTTTGTAATCCCCTTACGGCCCGTGATACACACAATGATTTTCAGCACATAGTGAGGAAAAAAATGCAAAAATGAAATTATTTTGTGTCTAAACACTTCGGCAAACACAGCTCGGCAAAAGAAAGACGCTATAAAAACAAATGAATAAAATAATGGCTACCCGCCAATACAACACAACAAAATTCAAAAATCGAAGTTCGTATCGTACCGTCCCTCTACTTACGATACGAACTTCTATTTTTGAATTGCGTAATAGCCCCCCTGTCACCATAGATAATGCTAAGCTAATTACTCCAACATGATAAAAAATATTTAGTAAAATTATTGCAAAACAATTTGATTTAAAAATAAAATATAAAAATAACGAAGTTTCATGATGCGTGGAAAATTTGTATGGTGTAAAGTTGGGTTATACCTAGCTAAGTTTTAAAGATGTAAATAAAACGTTGGCTGACGTATTTCTTACATGTCTGATACGCATTTGAATTTTCACATTGCATACGTTCCGCTCAACCTACCAATTCATCGTTGCCACTTTAAATCGGCTACGGCAAAGACTCAACACTAGTCTCAACTAGTGTCGCGATGTGTCCATATTTTGAAAAAGTCTTAACTCTATTTAATTACCAAAAAGAAATTGCTGAAAGATTCCACTGTATAATTCTGTACCAATACCAATGTTCGAAACGTTACTTAAATAATAAAATTGATTATAAGCAGCGCCACAAGATTGCCTAGCAAAGTTTTGTCGTTCCTATTTTCATAAATATTTTAGATACTTTTATCTTTCACTATTGCATTTAAAACGTGATGTATGAATCGTTCCACGATCCCAAACTTACAAGCGATATTGAACACTTAAGCCTAAAGAGACTTATACCGCTTATTATATAGGCAAAGTTACATTTCGATCAAAAGTATACATAGGTGCAGAATTTGACGATGGGATCCACACAGAATAAGTAACAGTACTACCGTACAGAAGGGACTCTCTCGAACAAAAGTCAAGTTTAGATATAAATCGTTACCTACTCTTACGACTTGCACGTGAAATTGAAACTTATCATGTTACACGAGCGTTCATAATCCGTTGGCATCGTTGACTCGAAACCGGTTTGGCGGCAAGAAAACAGGGTTCCCACTCGCCGATAAATAAAGATAACAGTGGGTATTAATATGAACTCAATAAACTGCCTTTAATAAACAAGTAAATATTCTTTAACATACCTACATAACAACCAAGCATGACAATGATAAGATGATAACCGAACCGAACTACCTTTGCCTACTACAGATTTCCGTACCTATTGGCGAAACCATGTCTTAATATTATTTCTGACCAACTAATTACAGAATTTTATCAGTAGATAATTACAAACATACGAAACTATTACTTACTAGGCAGGGAATTAGGAAATTAGAGAAGTAAAGAGAACGACCTTTCAACATATTTCGGAATGTTGAGAAATGATAATTCAGATTCCTTTATCTTCTTTTTAATTATACATCCGTAAACACAACAGTATAACTCAGACGGATTATATCGTTTCGAAGTCATTGTTGCAAAAATGAAATAAGTAGGTACCTACACAAAACACGCGCGACGCGTCCAGCGTGCGAGCCGAGCGGCAACCCACTGCCGCGCGCCCAATGATTGGGCGCGCCGGCTGAACATACCTATACTGCGGAGTGTCCAACCCCTGGTTATAATGCGCGTATGTTTGTTTCGTACCTGGCACTCTCGGGAGGCGTAGTCGACGCAGAGGCGAGGGTGGTCGGGCTCGGCGGCGGAGGCCTGCGCGGCCACGCGGCGCAGCTCGCGCACGGCCGCGCCCGCCGCCGCCGCCTGCTCGAAGTGCACCAGCGCCGCGCCCGCCGCGCGGTCCACGCACACCGACGTCGCCGCGCCGCACCGCGACACCGCGCCCAGCACCTGCCGACACACGACAACATTCATCATCAACACCTAAAACCACACCTGAGACCCGAGGTCCGGAACAAGACGCCGTATTGCTTAACGTTTCTGACGCTCGCGATCGCAATCAAATGACAGTTTTTGTGTGCGAATACGGCCTCAGATCTGGGAGCAATGACATTAAGTACACATCCGAAAAAGGCAATTATAAGTATTATCTACTGGCCTTACGCGGTGTCAAAGTTTACTTCTCACCTTATGTTTTTGGTTCCTTTATGTACAACATAAGTTATGCCGTTCATAAAGGAAGCAGAAAATATCTAAAGCGTGTTATCGACGATGAAGCACCAATACCTCCTGAGTGGCCTTTGACATGCAATTGAGGCCCTTAGCACCCCCTAACCTAAACTAACTAAACTTCCTAAGTTTCATGTTCGAGATTTATCAATTAGAGGAGGTATTGATACCTTGTGTTTTACAAGTATGTTTGGGGCAGACTACAACACTGAAGCATTATGCGATCCGACCAAGCCTACTCTCGATCGGCAGCGCACTTACCGCGTCTCTGGACCACGGTATAACTTACTTAAACCGGCCGGCCTTATGATTAAAATTGAATAAGACTCTCTGACTTATTATAAGACAAAACTCAGGTGCACGTTTTAACAGTGAAACCAGTGATGCTGCTCTAAACGCATCATGAATTATTAAGTATCTGTTAGACAAAACTCAGGTGCATTATTTATCAGCCAAACCAACGATGCTGCTCTAAACGAATCATGAATTATTAAGTCTCTGTTTAGATAGTAGGATGTATTCAAATCTATTCGGGAAAGTACAATGACATGCGAGTAGGGAAATAAAAACTTCCTCAAACGGGCGCGGCGGGGCGCGACGTCAGCGTAGCGTGAGGCTGGGACTACAGTCGCGCCGAATCCTTTGTGATTCACATACAAATTAGCATGCCAAAGTGACACGGGCGTCGCGGCCGCTGTTTAACGAAGCCTCATTGGGGGTTGTCTAGGGGCGTACGACGTACCTGTTTTTCTGTGTGCTCAGTGAGCCCGTCGACCCACACGCAGGTGGTGGCCACGGGCTTGCCGAAGCCCAGCTTGACGCGCGAGCCGCCCACGTACTCGCCGTCCATGGCACGGATCGCCTCCACTACGCTCGATATCGACGCGTACTGACAAAACGCGTAGCCCGCACCGCCCCCGCTGCCTTTCTTGATATCGATCTCGATTATTCGTCCGAAGTGCTTAAATTTATCTCTCAACTGTTGCTGCGTTACATCCTTCTCTAAATTACCAATAAATAACGTCCTAGTCGCCTGCAACAGAACGGAGAACGTCTTCAATAACTTTGGCAAAGTCTTTGAAAATGAATCGTGAGAGCTCGTAATACTGACCTTCGGATGGTATTCATCGATATCAGTCTCGTAAGGTTTGGCCGAATCCGCATCTTCATCACAACTTTGGTGAGGCGCCACTGAGATCTTACACCCAAAAAAAAGCTTATCTTGAGACACTTCGAGTGCCTTCTCTACGTCGGACGGTTTCTTAAATCGGACCACAGCATATCGGTCGGCGTTCTGCCCGACCACTTTCACCCACACCACCTTCCCGTGTTTCTTGTACTCGTGATAGAGGCCATCTTTGAGGGAGCTATCCGTCGACCTCGTCGGGAGATTTCTGACGCAGATGGCCAAAGGTCTCCCGCTCGCAGTCGATGCCCACTGTAGACAAGCAGAATAATAGATAATGTCATAAACATAAATAAAACGTTTACGCTTTCTTCTATACATGCCCTCGGTACCGCTCTGCTTTCAGAGCATGACATGAGTGCGTGTGAGCTAACTTTGGTGGCATCAGGCGTGAGCTTGCCTTCGGAATCCAAAGCTTAATGGTTACTTGACCTGAAATACATATTTCAGATTGTTAGGTTAGCTATGACAATGGGAGATCATCCAACCCTTTTTTTTTCCTTGTTTAGGGTTCCTTACCCAAAGGGTGCCAACGGAACCCTATTACTGAGACTCCTCTGTCTCTTTCTTTCCTTCTGTCGCAGGGCTCTATCTCTTGAGTCGTAATAGCTAGGCGCTTGAAATTTTCACAGATTATGTATTACAGTGGCCGCTACAACAACAAATACTAAAAATAAAATAAAGTTAAAAATTAAAGAGGGTCGTCATACAAGAAACGTGTTTCATTCAGCGGTTTTTAGTTGCTAGGCTGCTAAGATGACGGCCGTCAGTTGCTAGGGGCAACGCCAGTGACCCTATGTTTAATTTGCGATTTTATTAGTGCTATTTTATAAAACCTTTGATAATTATATTATTTGTCTAAGACCGTGGTTTATTTTTTTGTGCAGCATTAAGACTAAATAACAATTTATTCATTTAATTTATTTTCAAACTGCAAACGATAATTTTGCTATCAATTTCACGTGAAAATGATAGCAAATGGGAAATGGTCGTTTATGTAAACGTCAGAATCATTATGCGACACAAGATGATACTGACCGCCGAAATAAACCAATACCAGCAGAAATGTTTGGGTCTTCTAACAGTCACGTAATATCTAGACATGTATGTAGGTAGTCAGCTGCGCAGAGAAACGTGGCCCCACTGCAGTACATTCATATATCGTAGAGGGGTCATCTTTATCTGCAGCTGACAGTACATAATCAAAAGTCGTAGTGTTGTTGTTATCATAAGGTATGATACGACATGATTCATACCTGATGTTGGTGCGTGGGAGGCGTCCGGTGGTTAGTGTGGTTGTTGTGAGGGTGCGGCGGCGGCGCGGCGGGCGTGGAGGCGCGCGAGGTGTCGCTGGGCTCGGGCGAGCTGGACTCGGAGCGCGACGAGCCGGAGCCCGAGGGCCGCCTGCGCCGCCCGCTCTCTGTCGCGCCCCCTGGCGTGCTGGGCGTGCTTTCGCCGCCCGTCGCAGTGCCTCCCGCGCCACTCGCGCCACTCGCATACCATCGGTGGTGTGGTGTTGTCCTAAAACAGATTCAACCCTGCGTCTATAATTACCCGTTCAATTACTCAATCGACAGCTGACACTCAAAGCGACAACACGAGCGTTTTTGTTAGTTACACATTTTGGATCAAGCCTGTCACGATTTGGTAATAACGATTGTTGTAGATTGTATCTTGGTCAGAAAAAAACGAAGATCCCCTTTGAGTAAATAATAATTCTCATAAATAATTTAGCATACTTTAAGGAACTTTTTAACAGCTAGCCTATACTTTAGTCATTGAACATTATAACAGTACTAGCTTTTGCCCGCGGCTCCACCCGCGTCATATTCGGTTATCGCGCGCTGTTCCCTCGGAAACTGTGCATTTTTCCAGGATAAATAGTAGCCTATGTCACTCTCGGGCCCATAAACTATCTCTATGTCAGAAATCACGTCGATCCGTTCGTTACGGCGTGAAAGATGGACAAACATACAAACACACTTTCACATTTATAATATTAGTAAGTATGGATAGTATGGATGTAATCCGTACCTAGAAAGTTATAATTCAGCCGTATACGATATTATATGATCGAGTCATCCTCAGAATGAGAGATAATAAACTGGAAACTCGTATAACCTTTAATATCACATTCTAAAACTTGTCTCACAATTCTCACAGGTCAGAGGTCATAAAAGTCGTTTTTTTTGCAAATATCTCGCTTTCTATGGATTCGATGATATTATGGCGAAATTATAGTTTTAATTTGTCCATAGGTCTAGATTACGTTTTTATACACATTCAACCATTGTCGAGTTAAAGCGGGTAGAACGAGCCACGCTAAGCCTTTTTCTTCTTTACTATTTATTTATCTCGTGGAAATTCAAAGAAATTATGAAAATAGTTTAAAGCTCTCATACTAACTACCTACATGTATGGCAAATTTGAGTCACTAATAATTACAAATAGAGCCCTAAAGCTAAAACGCGCATTCCAGTTATTCTACATTCCGTTGGAATTTAGGAAAATCTCTTCTTATTTCATCTCCACAATCCTCAAGAATTAACACCTCCGAAACAAAAATTTACTTGACTAATATAAAAAAACAATTACAAAACTAAATATATACTAAACTAAAATTACAAAGTAAAAATATGTCTGCCAAATTTCAAGTCTCTAGCTGAAATGATAGAGCGTGGAGAGAACGTATCGCTAGCCATACATACATGACATAATGGTACATAAGGTCAATTGTGAATCCTGAGATAAAACGTTCCATTGCGGTGAATAGAGGTCCACTGAGAAATGAAATAATATGTAAGAGAAGGCTTGTGTTCTGCGCGCTCTATGCGCTCTAATTCAAAAACGGTTTAACTCATAAAAACGTAATTTTAGACAAAATGTAAATTTAAGCTCTGCAATTTTGTAATAGATCCAAATAAATATCATTAAAAGAATGCGACATTTTCAACAACGATTTTAGTGAGTTTGGCCTTGAATAGACGCGGACAAGATATTCTGTGAGACTTTTGAAACAAGTCTTAAAACGCTATATTAAAGGTTTTTATTTTTCTACAAGTTTCCAGCTTATTATTTCTCATTCCGAGGTCCAATGCATATATGGTTAGGTACTACCTAATAATAACTGTTCAAGATTAATAATAGAATATGTGATGATAGGTTTTAATAATGAACAATTAATATTTATTTCAAATGGTAGTAACCAAAGCACATCTAAAATACAAACTGAGACATGGATGCACAGAAAAACCAGAAAAAGAGACCTGCGCTGGGAATCGAACCCAGTTAAGATTGTTTTTTTTGGAATCTTTTTGTATTTTTTATTTCAATTCCAAATTTTTACTTTTACGGTCATCCCGTAAAACCGAAATTGAAAATACAAACTGAAATACAGATGCACAGAAAAAACAGAAAAATAAGACCATCACTGGGAATCGAACCCAGGTCCTCGGTAATCCGTACCGCGTGCTATACCGCTACACCACTGATGGTCAACGGTACCGACACGAATTTCCCTATGCACCTTATATCTCAGCTTGTGTTTCTTACTTAGTCACTTAAGCAACCACTTAGCTTAGTCACTTAGTCACTTTAGTGCTTAAGTGACTAAGTAAGAAACACAAGCTGAGATATAAGGTGCATAGGGAAATTCGTGTCGGTACCGTTGACCATCAGTGGTGTAGCGGTATAGCACGCGGTACGGATTACCGAGGACCTGGGTTCGATTCCCAGTGATGGTCTTATTTTTCTGTTTTTTCTGTGCATCTGTATTTCAGTTTGTATTTTCAATCGAACCCAGGTCCTCAGCAATCCGTGCTGCGTGCTATAACCCCTACACTACCGCTGGACAGGAATCTAGACACGAATTTTTCATGTGCGAATACATATCTCATCATCATATCTCGTCATATATTAGAATAATTTAACAAAATGACATGTAATAATGATATTACCAATAAAAGAGTATGAGTATGAGTATGAGTATCTCAGGTTGCTTATTTCTACTACGCTACTTAAGCAGCAGCACTAGCATCCATGTCTCAGTTTGTATTTTCGATATGGTTTCACGGGATACCCGTAAAAGTAACGAATTTGGAGTTAAATTAAAAAGAAAACACCTTAACGTTCGGGCGATTGATCATTTTATAGTTGTCACGGTTAGCGGAACTAATATTCGAAGAAAGACAACAAGTCGCACGATTGATTAGCATTATTATCAGTAAGCAATCCGAAAATCTGTGTAGGTATATTGCTACACAAAACCGTCACCAAATCATTTTCTAATATTTTTACAGGTGTGCGCAACAAAAATCTACTTAATCTATTACTACTACCGGCATTGGACATTACGAACATTAAGGAGATCCCGATCCCGGTGTTGTTATGATTTCCAAAATAAACAATAATACTATGTCACAGTTGCACAAATACAACTGAATTAGATTCGAAACTTTACGTAACAACTCATCTGCTTTTTTAATAAATATGCGCATCGTTACTGGGCGAAACGTTTTCTGTGAAACAAAAATCAGCTAACAATTTGATTGCGAAACATTAGGTTTCCGAAAATAATAATAAACAAGTAACCCGCGTAATAATTTCGCACTGTACCTATCTAGGTACAATGCGAAATTTCAATCCTTAAAGCAAAGCAGTTTACATTGAACGAGAAGCTGACGCCAGTTATCGTCGCTAGTAAATTGGATTTTCGACACTGGACCATGTTGTTTGTCACGTTGCCAGTCAGTCACGTGGTTTTCTTGTATTGTCCAAGCGTTTGGTGCTCGGTTGGTGTCACGCGTGAAGTGTATAAGGCGGTGGGGCTTGATGTAACCGAGTTAAGCAGTAACACGGAAAATATACGATACATTTCGATCTTGTAAAATAAATCTGCTATGGTTAAAAAATATGGCGTACTCGTAATTATAGTAGCGGCGCGGACAGTACCGGTTGTAATATTTGAGCTAACATGAACGCGATGTGCCTTTTTTTAATCGAAAAACCCAAAAAAAGGGGTGTTATAAGTGTTGACCGCTATGTGTGTCTATGTGTGTGTCTGTCTGTGGCACCTTAGCTCTTAAACAGGTGGACCGATTTGAATGCGGTTTTTTTTATTTGAAATCAGGTTTTCTAGCGATGGTTTTTAGACATGTTTCATCAAAATCGGTTTAGCCGTTTTTGAGATATTAAACTTTGAAGTGACAATGTTGGGGGTTTTCCAACTTTTTATTGGTTAGGTTTATCACGTTAGCTCGTATTATACTCCTCCGGCGTCAGTGTATTTCTAGCTTATCGGTTTCGCTACAATTTCGCGGTGGTGTGCTACATGCAGGCTAATGCAACCATGCTAGTTAACTTTGGCGCCAGCAGCGCTGTCAATGTAAAGCGTATCTAACTAAATCATGCTGATCGATTGAGAAGCATCGAATTGTATATTGGATGCGCGGTTATAATGATTTTCGTATAGTTCGAATCGAAGAATCGACGTTACCTTTCGGTGTTAGAAGGAGGAGGCGTGTCGTAGGGCGCGGTAGAATTGTGCCGCTGGTACCTGCCGTATGTGAGTGGCGTGTTGCCGCGCCGGCAATACTCCGTGGCGCTGTCGTTGGTGCCGCGCCAGTTGGCCGGGGCGGCCGCCGTCGCCGCCATCGCACACGGGTTGCTTGTGCTGTCCTCGCCGCCCCTGGAATGGTTAACGTTTCGCTTGAGAACAGTAAACAAACACATACCTATTGGCTAACAATTAGTTTATAATATGGATATTTATTTTCGCGACGGGATAGCCCAGTGGTTTGAGAACTTGATTATGAAGCTTAAGATCTTGGGTTCGATCCCCGGTCGGGGTAGATATTTGTAAAAAAAGACTTATGTTTGTTCCATTATTATTTATTTATTTATTTCAAAGAAACTTACATAGTATAACAGTTAAACACTAATGTACTGCGTAAGACAAACACTATTGTTCTCAAGTCTTGCTTATTTAATGTATCTATAATACTATTCAATGGAAAAAATCAATTGTGTAAACAAAGCATTTTTTCACGATTACTCCGTAGTTGCTTACATTTGAACGCCAATCCCGATCATATTCACATCTCAATGAGCTCACCACTGTTTTTAACAATCATTTTATCATTAAATAATCGTGTAAATATGTTTATTTTATAGAATTAATTGGAAGACGAAAATCCGTTATATTTGTCAAATTGACATGATAATTTTTTCCTCACCGAAGTTGGTCTATGGTCGGTCTAGTCTCTGGAAATTTAGTGCTGTACCAACAAAATTAATTATTTGACTGAACCAACCTTATCTACCGATAATTATGGCTGGCTCTGCAAATTAATTTATTCATAGATATTAATTATTTGTGTTACGTTACACTATTTAATGAAGTTTATAAAGGTTTCTAATCCTATCTACTATCCTACTTCCTACTATATCCTACTAATCCTACTAATATTATAAATGTGAAAGTTAGTGAGTGAGTGAGTGAATATGTTTGTTACTTCTTCACGCTGAAACGGCTGGACGGATTTGGATGAAATTTGGCGAAAAGTTAGATAACCTGGATTACAACATAGGATACTTTTTATCCCGATATTCCCATGGGATAGGGATAAAATCTTGAAATAACAACCGCTCAGCTTAGAGTCATGAAAATTGGTATGTAGATAGTTTGACATCGTGAATAAAACATAGCCTACTTTTTATTTCGATATTCCCTCGAGATAGGGATAAAATTTCGAACTAATAACCGCTGGGCTTAGAGTCATGAAATTTGACCATGATTGTTTTTAATGTAATGTCAATGAAAACAACGATTTAATTTTCGGGAATTCCCACGGCAATTTTTAAAAAACCCCGTATTTCAGCTGCTGGACCTAATGATTTACGTGTGCGAAGCCGCGGGTAAACACTAGTTGGACGATAAAAGAGTATTATAGTAGAAATTATGTAGATTTCTATTTACTAGTATCATATTTACTGTGGAGTCCATTGTTGGACCAAAAAATCATTTTGAATCACTTCCCTGTGTCTACTCTCATTTCCCTGTCTTGTGTAAATTTAAAAATGCCTCTTCTAAATTATATCGAAAATACAAACTGAGACATGGATGCACAGAAAAACCAGAAAAAGAGACCAGCGCTGGGAATCGAACCTAGGTCCTCAGCAATCCGTACTGCGTACTATAACCCCTACACCACCGTTGGACAGGAGTCAAGATACAAATTTCTCCTATGCACACATATCTCAGGTTGCCTTTTTCTACTACGCTACTTAAGCAGCAAAAAAATCTAAATTAATTCATATTTTAACTGACCCTTTCAATTCTAAAATACTCCATCATAAACTTTGGGGAAAATATACGTCAAAAAATATAAGTGGATATACATGTTTCACCATTTTAAAAATTCTACCCTTAAAGGGGTATAAAAGGGAGTGTAAGTTTGTATGGAAAAAACGTTAGGTATATATATTTGAAGATATAATTCTAAAACTTAGTGAAAATGCTATTAAACATTTTAAGTTAAAAGGGACATGGAAACATTGTGAATGACTCTTGAACAGGACTAAGAGAATACGTGATTCGCCATTTTTAAAAATTAAACTTAGGGAAAACATTAAATAATGAAATATGAGTAAATTCAAAATAATTATTTACTGCTGATTGAAGTATCTTAAAGAGCTTTCACATCACTAGAGCCAACGTCAGTCAGTCAGTCAGCCAGTCGTCAGTCAAGTGTCAATGTCAGTCACCACATTTGTTTACACAATTGATTTTTTCCATTGAATAGTACCATACTCGTAAGTATGTATCTATTTCTTTAAATATTACTCAAATTTAATTATTTATTTTTAAAGGATGTAATTTATTTTGAAAGTAAAAACTTGGTTATTTACATTACGTAATATCTCAAACTAAGTTAAAAATTATTACAAAAAAAAATATAAAAGTAACTATACGTAATAACTAAACTAGAACCAGAAAAAAAAATGAAAAAGGATCCACCCGCGGCATGGACTATGGAATGGACCCAAAGATGCTGGCAGCATTTCCTCGCTGCACAGTGTAAGAAAATGTACAGTGGTTAAAGGGCAACACACACAAGAGAGCGGCCGCGGGTCGTGCGCGGGCCCGCGACGGGCGTATTTGCATGGCGGTATATGGACGCCTTCACACAGAACGCGAGCGCGGGACGGGTCGTGCGCAGGCCCGCGCCCGTCGCCCGTCGTCACAAATAGCGCGCGGGCCGAGCGCAGTGTTACCAACTCTTAAAAATATTTATCCCTAAAGCTTAAGTTAAAAACCCCTAAAATTGCTATAATTAATTGGAAATCCCCCTAAAACATGTTAGTATAGGTAGTACCACAAGAGTTGAAGTGATTACACACACAGCTACATGTCGTGTAATGACATCAGGTTTTTGACAGTTACTCGTGCATTTTATTTATTCTTCTTTTGTGCAATCAGTTATTTATTTTTGTAGCTGTGTGGGTAATCATTCACTTCAACTCTCGTGGCACTACATATATTAAAAACCGGCCAAGGGCGCAGTTTTTCGGCAATAACTCAAAAACGGTATATCCGATCACGTTGAAACCAATTTTCGTTGAAAGTATTTATTAAGCGTTACCTTTCCATATTTTTTGGACAAACAGTTTACAAGGTAGAGGGGGGGGGGGGGGACAATTTTTGCTAGCTAATTTTTGGGAGCGACTATTTCCGGAAATCTTTACTTAATCAAAAAAGTTGGATGAGAAAAAAAACCCCTACTTTACGTCTACGAGTCTAGGAGGTACCAAAAAAAAAATTTTTTTATTTTTATTTTTCATTGTACCATTTTGTCGGGATAGTTTATTGTCCCTGAGCAAAGCCGCGGACGGACAGACAGACAGCGAAACTATAAGGGTTCCGTTTATGCCATATACCGTATTCATGCGCAGTAGCTAGTTCACTTTTGCGAGTATTTTATTTTTTTAATTAATTGGTACTACAGAAAAATCTGTTTTTTTTTCCATTGACTAGTATAAGCTTATTCCTGTCGATAAAAAATCAGCTACTTTTAAAAATTTCATCCATCGCCCATCATTACATAAATTGGATTTAATTAGGTAAGTAAATAAAGTTTGACCTTGGTGCGCAAGCGCGTTTGTCGTTTTCCACATATCTCTCGCGGCTCTGTATAAGATCGAGTTGACAAAAAATGTCGTATCCATTATTGGTTCTAGAACTGTTTTAATTTCTACTCCAAAAGTCGCCAGGTAAACCATTTTAGTCGTCAAAACTTTTTTGCGGTCTCTAAGATTTAAGCAAAAGTCGTCACTTCTAGGGACTAAGTCACTAAACTGACAACATTGATAGCCGCTGCGGGCCCGTCGCGGGTCCGACCCGCTCTCTGTGTGAATACAACGAACCGCGCGGCTCACGCGGCGGACACGACCCGACCCGCGCACGCTTTCTGTGTGTGTTGCCCTTAATGTTCTTTGTCTGAGCGCGAAATGCCGACAATCGGCTAGACACTGGAAATGTATCAGGGTTGTCACAAAAAAGTAAAATGCAAATACGTTCCTATAATAAGGTATGTATTAATTAATGTGGGTATAATACGGTATTTGACTATTTTGTATATGTTTTATAAATTAAAACTACACAATGCCTGTTATCGAATAGAAAAACAATTTTTAAGCTACCTTTACAAATAACAAAGTTATAAAGGTTTGAAATTCAAGATTAGACAGAGAAAGACATACTGGCATGTGACGTCACACGCCAGTACCGCCATACTTGCTGCATAGAGAAAAGCGTTTGAGAAAGAGACAGGTATATCGATTTTTCCAAAAATCACTATAAATCCAATTTTCAACCGATTTAAATTTTCTCTTCGCTAAACACTATCTGTATATCTATATTTTCATAATAATATTAAGATATGGCAAAATCAGGAGTTGTCAAATACCGTATTATGTGTGTACCTGCATTCATAACTGCTTAAAGTCCATTCAGCATAACATTGGACTGAAGGTCACACAAGAAGGGGTTCATAACATTTTTTGTGAAGTCGTAATAATGATGATGATAATGATGAATAAAAGAAGTAATACGATAAAGTCGTAATTTTGTTTAGTTTGTAAGTAGATATATTATTTTATTACTAAATATCGATGCCTTAGTTCACACTTATACCGAATCGCGATTGTCAGGAATTAAAAAGCGAATTGCCGCGCGGCGGTGGCGTTCTGTTTCTTTTTGATAATGCCGCCACAGATGCCGCCTAGCAAGCAACCGCTCACAGTCTGCGCCGCGCCCCGCCCCGCACCGCGCCTCGCCGTCGAAGGCTTGTTGGCAACAGAGTATCATCCCTTTTATAGTCTAAAAGTTCCTCGTGAACATTTTTTTAATACTTAGGTAGTAATTAATGACGTACACTTAACGGACAGACCATGGGATTTTATTTTAAGTAATTTATGGAATCTCAATTGTCCATCATTACGGCTGTACGACGTTGACATACAGCCGTATACTTCACATGTACAACGCATTTATAATAAATTGACTACTCCTGTATCGGAACAATTATTAAATTATATTCATGAAAAATTGCGACACTTCGCAGCTATGGTCTGTCCCATAATTCGAGATACTAAAATGACGTTTCATGTGTTACCTGTTTTTTGCATCTCATAAATAGTGATGTGCCGCAACCGGTTATCACCGAAAGATATTGTAGGTACCTATGTATGTATGTCGTAAAATATTAAGATATGAACGGATCTGTGATGTACTAAAATGTAGGGCACTTAGGACATTCTAGAAAAGGTAAAATAGGTCTAATAAAAATGCGACCGTTTTCGAGATATTTCAACTTTTTATAGATGTTGATGTTTAAGTTTCAATTTCATTCTTTGGCCTCTGTGTATACATATTTGTACGTATTTACAACCATACACTTCTCGGCTTTGCTAAGAGGTTGACGTTTCCGTTTTTTCCGAGGCAAAAGTATTTCTTCGCTGTGTCGTCTATGCGACGAAGTACTTGGCTGCTCAGAATCCATGTTTAATCAAACAAAACTCAACAAAAACACGACCAAACAAAATTAACAAATAAAAAATCTATCTCAACAAATTTAACAAATAATGTCAACAATAACACGAGAAAACGCACTGATCACATCCAATGACAATACGAGTAAAGTAACGAAAATCGGTTGAATACCACTTGAATACGAAAAACATGAACAATGACGTTGTGTGGTATCTGAGGGCCTACTCCGGAATTCGAAAATCAAAGTTCGCACCGCAACACCCCTCTCACTCCTGCATTAAATAGAAGGACGGAACGACACGAACCTCGACTTTCGAACTTCGTAGTAGCCATGCTGGCCCTAACTACGAAATGCAACTTCGTATGTTGCCGTCCCGCTGACGCTTATCTCATTTAACACGCGAGTGAAAGGGACTGTGCCATACGAACTTCGTTTTTCTACTTTTGTAGTAGCCCCTCTGTATTATTTTTTATGTTGGCACTAAGTGATGAACACTGTATTTTTACATTTGCTTATATTTTATCACTTTATCGTAAAAGTGCATTTATATTTACAAAATGGAAAGTAGAATATTGTATGCTATAATTTTTTTTTTTGCTATCGTAAAATATACATTTTATCGGTTATTTACGAAACCGAAATCATGGAGCAGCACTGTTCCTTTTATGCTGACCACATTATTTTTACTTTTGACATTTCAGACTGTCATTTTAGTATCTTCATTTCAGGGATAGACCATAGTACCATCGCGCACTGAACGTCGGAGTGCACGGGGCGCCCGCGGGGCCATGCCCCTCTCCCCCGCACCGCACCTCGTCGTTGCTCTGTCTAGACGGCCGAGTTTAGTGACTTTAAGGGCAACACACACAGAGAGCGGGCGCGGGTCGTGCGCGGGCCCGCGCCCGTCGCCCGTCGTTACAAACAGCGCGAGCCGAGCGCAGTGTTACCAACTCTCAAAAATATTTATCCCTAAAGCTTAAGTTAAAAACCCCTAAAACTCGTTTTTAATGAAAATGTTTACTTTAAATTTGAATATTTCGCAAAAAAAATACTGAATCGAAAAATCGTCTTAGTAACCCCCTAGTGCTTTTAATTTAAAAGACCCTACACTAAAGGGTTGGATGAGAAAAAAAAACCCTTACTAAAGTAAGGGTTTTTTTTTTCTAAGGGAGGTACCCAAAAAAAATTTTTTTTTTATTTTTCATTGTACCATTTTGTTGGGTTAGTTTTCATAATAAGTATAGCTATGTAAAATTACAGCTTTGAAGCATTGATAGTCCCTGAGCAAAGCCGCGGACGGACAGACAGACAGACATGGCGAAACTATAAGGGTTCCGTTTTTGCCATTTTGGCTACGGAACCCTAAAAACCGTATTCATAATTAATTGGTAGGTACTACAGAAAAATCTGTTATTTTTTCCATTGACTAGTATAAGCTTATTCCTGTCTATAAAAAAAATCAGCCACTTTTAAAAATTTCACCCATTGCCGAGCCCATCATTACATAAATTGGATTTAATTAAGTAAGTAAATAAAGCTTGACCTTGGTGCAGAAGCGCGTTTGTCGTTTTCCACATATATCTCGCGGCATCTGTGTCGAGTTGACAAAAATGTCGTATCTATTATTGGTTCTAGAACTGTTTTAATTTGTACTCCAAAAGTCGCCAGATACCTAAACCATTTCTGTCATCAAAACTTTTTTGCGGTCGCTAAGATTTAAGCAAAAGTCGTCACTGCTAGGGACTAACAGCCTTATTCATAAAAAGTTAGAGCCTCCTTGAAGGCTCCTTGAAGGCCCGATGCTAAAAAACATGATTCATAAACGTCTGTTAGCGCTAATCAGTCGATCAAGGCTCTGCTAAAGTTAGAGGACCGTAGACCCTCCTTTATCTCTCTGCTAAGTCACAAAATGGCCGCCACAAGTTTGAACAGCTGACTTTGACTAGAGAAAAAACCATAGGTACCGAAGATATTTATAGTGAAGGCAGGGCTACGCAGATTAAAAAAAAAAACAGAAAAATTAATTTTCAGGAATTTGTATTTAAAAATCCTCTAAATTAGCAACAATAAATTAACAATAAATATGAAAAAAAAAAGGATGATTAACATAATTATGGCTTTTTGCACAACATAAACATGCGGATCGGAAATGGCGCCTTTTTATTTTTTTTCCTGGTAATTTGCTGTCACTGCTGTCAATTTTTTTTATAAATTATCGATTAGGCCATTTTTTTGTCTTTGATTTGTCAAGGTGGCCAACATAACGCGTCTAATCCGTCTATCAGCAGCTCAACAACTAGCAGACTGCTAGCAAGCGTTTATGAATCATACTTCTTGACAACCGTCTAACAAGCTTAATCAGTCTGCTAAGTAACAGACCGATCAAACCTCAATTAAGGATTTTTTATGAATAAGGCTGTATGTCACTAAACTGGCAACATTGATAGCCGCCGCGGGCCCGTCGCGGGTCCGACCCGCTCTCTGTGTGAATACAACGAACCGCGCGGCTCACGCGGCGGACACGACCCGACCCGCGCACGCTTTCTGTGTGTGTTGTCCTTTAAGTTCTTACAGCCTTATTCATAAAAAATCCTTAATTGAGGTTTGATAGGTCTGTTACTTAGCAGACTGATTAAGCTTGTTAGACGGTTGTCAAGAAGTATTATTCTAGTCTGTTAGTTATTGAGCTGCTGATAGACGGATTAGACGCGTTATGTTGGCCATCTTGACAAATCAAAGACAAAAAGTGGCCTCATCGATAATTAAAAAAAAATTGAGAGCAAATTAGCAGGAAAAAAAATAAAAAGCGAGATGTTTGTTTTCCCGCCATTTCCGATCCGCATGTTTATGTTGTACCTAAGTGCAAAAAGCCGTAATAATGTTAATCATCCTATTTTTTTTTTCATATTTATTGTTAGCAAAGTAGCAGTAATGAATACCTTATTTAGAGGATTTTTAAATACAAATTCCTGAAAATATTTTTTCCTGGATTATTTTAATCTTTGCGTAACACTCCCTTTCACTAAAAATATCTTCGGTATGGTTTTTTGCTCTTGTCAAAGTCAGCTGTTCAAACTTGTGGCGGTCATTTTGTGACTTAGCAGGGAGATAAAGGAGAGTCTACGGTCCTCTTACTTTAGCAGAGCCTTGATCGACTGATTAGCGCTAACAGACGTTTATGAATCATGTTTTTTTAGCATCGGGCCTTCAAGGAGCCTTCAAGGAGGCTCTAACTTTTTATGAATAAGGCTGTTAGACTTTGCTCGCTGTACGAGTATAGCAATGCTGATAAGTAGCGAGGAAGCTGCCAGAGCTTCTGTCCCCTGTGTTATCGTATCCGATAGTCGTTTTGACAATTGGCTAAGTAAAGTTTTTTGAAGAGGTGCTAAATATATTTTTCTTCGATAGTCGACGTCTTAATAATCGAGGAACTGCAGCTCTTTTATTTTTATTTCCTCCTATTAATTAGAAATATTTTTTTAAGTGGTCGATATGACGTTTGTGAGATTGAAATGGGAGAACCGTTGAGGGCTCAGTACTTAGTAGAAACAGTAAAAAAAAAAACCAAGTCAACTATCACTGCTGTCACTGTCAAGTAGAATCTAACCTAAAACCGTTTTATTTGCTTTGCGATTTGGTGCGATCAGTGTGTGTTTCGGATACTTTTAAAGACCTCTCAGCACAAACTCAGTACTTTAAAATTTGCCGCATTTCTCCACGACCTTTGCATGATAATTGGACCACGATTGGATAGTTTCGACGACTATTTTGGCTCTGCTTCTTCGACAACGCTATCTTGCAGTCTCGACGACACTTGGCTTGACTTTTGGACCATATTTTCGATTTTAGCGGCTTCACCTTTCAATACGAAATGAGTGAATTTGTGCGATCAGATTCAAGGAACTTGCCACACATGGCTATGAGTAGAATATTTTGACACCAGTGATAAGTATACAATGTTGCCGAAATCAGAGGAGATAAAGCACTCATGTCCGTACCGGTAAAATGGATGAACGTAAGTACAAAATTATATCAATACAGTTTTTTGTCTATTTTTTTACATTGCATTTTAGGGCATCAAAAGTTGAATATGTTGCCGGAACAAAGTTGTTTGAGAGCACAGAATAACATATATATAGAATAATATAGATATCAACTGACAATGTGATTGATGCGACAGGTGATGTTGTTCTGCATTGGCTGGTAAATATTATGATAAAGTAAAATTTCTGTGGTTAGTGAAACATTATATTATAACTAGCTGTTGCCCGCGACTCTGTCTACGAAGAATTCGCTTATCGCTTTCCCGCGAGTATGTACTATGTATTTTTAAGGGATAAAAAGTAGCCTATGTTCTTCCTCGGGACTCCAACTACCTACATAATGAATTTCGGCTAAATCAGTTCAGCGGTTGAAGCATGAAAAGTTAACAGACAGACAGACAGAGTTCCTTTCACGTTTATAATATTAAATATAAGTAAGGATTTATAATAATTTTGATCTTTTTTCAGGTGGATGTAAACACACGTTGGTGTTTTTATTTTGGTTGCAAGAAAAAATCCAGTGAAGGAGCATAACCTGTTTTTTCCAAGGACATGCCTTTATCCATAAAAAAGAGGCATAGAAGTACCACGGAACTCCTCAATGGTTAATGGAAGAGAATAGAAGAGACTTAAGATTTAGCACGGAAATGTAATTTTGAACATGACGGACGATCTCTTAATACAGAAATGTATTTTTAGTTTACAATGCAAGTACAGTCGACAAAAAGTACAGTCAGCAAATTTTTTTTCTAAAAATATCATTTTTGGTTTTTATTTGCTTTTATTTTTCCTCACAATACATTTTGTTGACTATACTTGTCTTGCATTGTCATCTAATCTGTAATCAGTATAAGTACCGCTGTGCTAAGCTAACGGTACTTTAAATTTGTATTCTCATTTTGGTTTATAATTATAATACGTACGTACATTGCAAGTCGAATAAGATCTTGTAAAATATGTTTCTTTTCACTTATGATTTACATCATCAAAAATAACGAAAAAATGTGCAGAATTTGTAACATTGCTTACAGAGATTTTGATTAGGTTCGATTCCCGGTCATGTATGTATTAGAGTCAGACAAAATAAAGCAGTTGAATGACATATATATCCATACTAATATTATAAATGCGAAAGTGTGTGTGTTTGTATGTTTCTCCGTCTTTCACGTCGCAACGGAGCGACGGATCCACGTGATTTTGGCACAGAGATTGTTTAAGGGCAACACACACAGAAAGCGTGCGCGGGTCGGGTCGTGTCCGCCGCGGGAGCCGCGCGGTTCGTTGTATTCACACAGAGAGCGGGTCGGACCCGCGACGGGCCCGCGGCGGCTATCAATGTTGCCAGTTTAGTGACTTAGTCCCTAGAAGTGACGACTTTTGCTTAAATCATAGCGACCGCAAAAAAGTTTTGACGACAGAAATGGTTTAGGTATCTGGCGACTTTTGGAGTACAAATTAAAACAGTTCTAGAACCAATAATAGATACGACATTTTTGTCAACTCGACACAGAATTATACAGTGCCGCGAGATATATGTGGAAAACGACAAACGCGCTTGCGCACCAAGGTCAAACTTTATTTACTTACTTAATTAAATCCAATTTATGGAATGATGGGCGATGGATGAAATTTTTAAAAGTGGCTGATTTTTTTTTATAGAAAGGAATAAGCTTATACTAGTCAATGGAAAAAATAACAGATATCTTAGCGACCGCAACAAAGTTTTGACGACAAAAATTAAATAAAACAGTTCTAGAACCAATAATAGATACATTTTTGACAACTTGACACAGAATTATACAATGCCGCGAGATATATTACGTGGAAAACGACAAACGCGCTTGCGCACCAAGGTCAAATTTTATTTACTTACTTAATTAAATCCAATTTATGGAATGATGGGCGATCGATGAAATTTTTAAGTGGCTGATTTTTTTATTGACAGGAATAAGCTTAAACTAGTCAATGGAAAAAAAGTATCAGATTTTCTGTAGTATCAATTAATTAAAAAAATAAAATAAATAAATTTTATTCTCGCCTAAATGAACCAGCTACTGCGCATGAATACAGTTTTTAGGGTTCCGTAGCCAAAATGGAAAAAACGGAACCCTTATAGTTTCACCATGTCTGTCTGTCAGTCTATCTGTCCGTCCGCGGCTTTGCTCAGGGACTATCAATGCTTCAAAGCTGTAATTTTACATAGATATACTTATTATGAAAACTATCCCAACAAAATGGTAAAAATTAAAAAAAAAATTTTTTTGGGTACCTCCCATAGATAGTTTCTCATCCAACCCTATAGTGTAGGGTCTTTTAAATTAAAAGCATTAGGGGGTTACTAAGACGATTTTTCGATTCAGTATTTTTTTTGCGAAATATTCAAATTTAAAGTGAACATTTTCATTAAAAACGAGTTTTAACTTAAGCCTTAGGGATAAATATTTTTGAGAGTTGGTAACACTTCGCTCGGCTCGCGCTGTTTGTGACGACGGGCGACGGGCGCGGGCCCGCGCACGACCCGCGCCCGCGCCCGCGTTCTGTGTGAAGGCGTCCATATACCGCCATGCAAATACGCCCGTCGCGGGCCCGCGCACGACCCGCGCCCGCTCTCTGTGTGTGTTGCCCTTTATGGGCCACAGAGTGATATAGGCTACTTTTTATCCCGGAAAAATAAACAGTTCCCGAGGGAACAGCGCGGAACAACCGAATTCCACGCGGGCGAAGCCGCGGGCAAAAGATAGTATATATACACACATCCAGTTCAACTGGTAGAACAAACGATACAATCTAGGGTCACCGTCACAAGTACAAGTACTAAAAATACAAGTAAATCACCACGGTTTTGTTATAACTTATGATCAATGGTACGCATATTGTTTACACGTATAAAACACAAGTTAATCAAACCACGGTTGCTTAAGAAATGAAGTTTAATATGATTGACAGCCCTTTTATACCTGCTGGAAAAATCTTAACAGCGCGATTCAGCTTTTCCTTGAGACGAGAAAGTGATATCTTTTGATACAAAAGTAAACTAAAATCCCGGTTTAACACATAGTGACCTATAATATTTATATTATATTTCCTTGTATTTCTTAGTAGTACTTCTAATGCCTTTATATGGATGGCACAATATTTAATTTATTAAAAATACGACTTGTTTTTAAATTACCCTTTGCCAGGAATATTATATACATGTTCCAATAAATCGGGTCTTTTGAGACATATGTTTATGCTACACGTTTTTATGATAATTTGTGTGGTTATGAAATAAAAACAATATAAATTATTGCATTTTTATTATAATACTCTGCAAATTAACTAAAACCATCTAAAACACATGCAATAGGACAGCTTTGTATAGGTAGCATGTTCCAACAAATAGGGTCTTTTGAGTCATATGCTTATGCTAAACGTTTTTATGATAATTTGTACATTTCGGAAATAAATAAAATATGGCTACTACTATACAGAAAACGTATTTTTTACCGTTTTTTTGCCGTTTTCGTGCGCGGCCCGCGACGGGCGTATTTGCATGGCGGTATATGGACGCCTTCACACAGAACGCGGGCGCGGGTCAGGCACGGGAAGGGTCGTGCGCGGGCCCGCGCCCGTCGCCCGTCGTCACAAACAGCACACGGGCCGAGAGCAGTGACCAACTATCAAAAATATTTATCCCTAAAGCTTAAGTTAAAAACCCCTTAAACTCGATTTTAATGAAAATTTGTACTTTAAAGTTGAATATTTCACAAACAAATCACTGAATCGAAAAATCGTCTTAGAGACCCCCTAATGGTTTTAATTTAAAAGACCCCACACTTAAGGGTTGGATGAGGGAAAAAAACCCTATTTTGTCTATGGGAGGTACTAAAAGAAAAAAAAAAATTTAAAATTATTCATTGTACCATTTTGTGGGGATAGTTTTCATATATATCCGTGCAAAATTACAGCTTACTGTCAGACAGACAGACAGACAGACAGACATGGCGAAACTATAAGGGTTCCGTTTTTGCCATTTTGGCTACGGAACCCTAAAAACCGTATTCATGCGCAATAGCTTGTTCATTTTGGCGAGAATAAAATCCAAGTATTTTATTTTTTTATTTAATTGATACTACAGAAAATCTGATACTTTTTTTCCATTGACTAGTTTAAGCTTATTCCTGTCAATAAAAAAATCAGCCACTTAAAAATTTCATCGATCGCCCATCATTCCATAAATTGGATTTAATTAAGTAAGTAAATAAAATTTGACCTTGGTGCGCAAGCGCGTTTGTCGTTTTCCACGTAATATATCTCGCGGCATTGTATAATTCTGTGTCAAGTTGTCAAAAATGTATCTATTATTGGTTCTAGAACTGTTTTATTTAATTTTTGTCGTCAAAACTTTGTTGCGGTCGCTAAGATTTCGTCACTTCTAGGGACTAACAGCCTTATTCATAAAAAATCCTTAAGGGCAACACACACAGAGAGCGGGCGCGGGTCGTGCGCGGGCCCGCGACGGGCGTATTTGCATGGCGGTATATGGACGCCTTCACACAGAACGCGGGCGCGGGCGCGGGTCGTGCGCGGGCCCGCGCCCGTCGCCCGTCGTCACAAACAGCGCGCGGGCCGTGCGCAGAGTTACCAACTCTCAAAAATATTTATCCCTAAAGCTTAAGTTAAAAACCCCTAAAACTCGATTTTAATGAAAATTTGTAACTTTAAAGTTGAATATTTCGCAAATAAATCACTGAATCGAAAAATCGTCTTAGTAACCCTCTAATGGTTTTAATTTAAAAGACCCCACACTATAGGGTTGGATGAGAAAAAAAAACCCTACTTTACGTCTATGGGAGGAACCAAAAAAAATTTATTTTTTATTTTTCATTGTACCATTTTGTCGGGATAGTTTTCATATATATCCGTGCAAAATTACAGCTTTCTAGCATTGATAATCCCTGAGCAAAGCCGCGGACGGACCGACAGACAGACATGGCGAAACTATAAGAGTTCCGTTTATGACATTTTGGCTACGTAACCCTAAAAACCGTATTCATGCGCAGTAACTAGTTCATTTTGGCGAGAATAAAATCTAAGTATTTTATTTTTTAGATTAATTGGTACTACAGAAAAATCTGATATTTTTTCCATTGACTAGTATAAGCTTATTCCTGTCGATAAAAAAAAATCAGCCACTTTTAAAAATTTCATCCATCGCCCATCATTACATAAATTGGATTTAATTAAGTAAGTAAATAAAGTTTGACCTTGGTGCGCAAGCGCGTTTGTCGTTTTCCACATATATCTCGCGGCACTGTATAATTCTGTGTAGAGTTGACAAAAATGTTGTATCTATTATTGGTTCTAGAACTGTTTTAATTTGTACTCCAAAAGTCGCCAGATAAACCATTTTATTCGTCAAAACTTTTTTGCGGTCGCTAAGATTTAAGCAAAAGTCGTCACTTCTATGGACTAAGTCACTAAACTGGCAACATTGATAGCCGCTGCGGGCCCGTCGCGGGTCCGACCCGCTCTCTGTGTGAATACAACGAACCGCGCGGCTCACGCGGCGAACACGACCCGACCCGCGCACGCTTTCTGTGTGTGTTGCCCTTTAATTGAGGTTTGATCGGTCTGTTACTTAGCAGACTGATTAAGCTTGTTAGACGGTTGTCAAGAAGTATGATTCATAAACGCTTGCTAGCATCTCATCATCTTTAGTCGGGATAGTTTTCATATATATCCGTGCAAAATTACAGCTTTTTTAGCATTCCCCTGAGCAAAGCCGCGGACGAACAAACAGACAGACAGACATGGCGAAACTATAAGGGTTCCGTTTTTGCCATTTTAGCTACGGAATCCTAAAAACCGTATTCATGCGCAGTAACTAGTTCATTTTGGCGAGAATAAAATTTAAGTTTATTTTTTTATTTAATTGGTACTGGCCAAAATGGCAAAAACGGAACCCTTATAGTTTCGCCATGTCTGTCTGTCTGTGTCTGTCCGTCCGCGGCTTTGCTCAGGGACTATCAATGCTAGAAAGCTGTAATTTTGCACGGATATATATGAAAACTATCCCGACTAAAGATGATGAGATGCTAGCAAGCGTTTATGAATCATACTTCTTGACAAAGTGGTACAATGAAAAATAAAATAAAAAAATTTTTTTTGGGTTTCTCCCATATACGTTAAGAAGGGGTTTTTTTTCTCATCCAACCCTATAGTGTGGGGTCTATTAAATTAAAACCATTAGGGGGTTACTAAGACGATTTGTCGATTCAGTGATATGTTTGCGAAATATTCAATTCAAAAATCGATGAGCATACAAGTAGTGCAGCACCCATTTGCTTTGGCGTGCCACAGGGTAGTATTTTAGGGCCCACGCTCTTCGTCATATACATCAATGATCTTCTCCAACTATCCGTTCCAAGCTCTGAGATCATTTGTTACGCCGATGACACTGTTGTTTTGTTTAGTGGTAACACATGGGGGGAAACGTACTCGTCAGCTGAGGAGGGCCTGTCAAGAGTAGCAAGCTGGTTAGACAGAAATCTTCTCACTTTAAATGTCGATAAGAGCTGCTATGTGCCCTTTTCAAAAAAGGCTGTTTTCCCTACCCCTGCCCTTTTTGATCTTAAGATTCATTCCTGCAGTAGTAACAAACCGAACTGCACATGTGGTGCTATTGGTAAGCAGAACTCTGTGAAATACTTGGGTCTTATTGTGGACGAACACCTATCTTTTAAGCCTCATATAGCGGCCTTATCTAGGAAAGTTAGGAAGTTCATCTACTTGTTTAAACGGCTGCGTGATTGCACACCTCTGGATATTTTACGAATAGTCTACCTTGCGCTGTGCCAGTCTGTAATACAATACTGTGTCGCAGTCTGGGGCAGCGCGGGTAAGACGGCACTACTTGAACTTGAACGTGCGCAACGTGCAGTCATCAAAGTCATGCTGAAAAAGCCTTTTCGTTTTCCTACTGATGCTCTTTATAGGGAAACAGGGTTTCTTAGAGTTAGGCAGCTGTTTATCCTTAATGCAGTCACTCGAGTCCACAGGAATATCTCAGGGTCTTCACAAAAAGACCTCATGAAACGCCGAATCTACCGGGTTCCGGTACCCTTCGTTAAATCGGCACACGCAAAACGCGCTGCATTTTTTGCACATCCGTTTGTGTACAATGCTGTGTGTAGGGTCTGCGATTTAAAATCACGTACCATGCACTCGGTAAAATGTATTGTGAAAAAATGGTTTGCCTCTCTCTCATACAACGATACCGAAGACATTTTACGCTCATGTAGTTAGTGGGGTTGTAAGTAGTACCTAATCCTAATCCACTAGTTCTCGCACACTAACTGCGGAAAACACATTCCTTGTCGCCAAACACACACACACACACACACACACACACACACACTCACTCGCACGCGCACGCACACGCACACACACACACACACACACACACACACGCACACACACACATTAACACACACTTTTCGTTTTTATTTTTATTTTTATTTGTAATGTTCCTCTGCTTGCGTTTCATTCCTTTTTGTTTTATATTCATTAATTGTAACATTTTTGTAAGTAAGTTTAAAACCTATAAGCCATAGTGTAACAAAGAAAATTGGTAAATTTGTAAACCGACTCAGTTGAGTGCCAAGATACAGGCTCAGCCTAGTTTGGTACTCACCAGATATATCTGGTATATTGTAATAGTGGTCATTTTTAGATAAATAAAAATTATTCTTATTCTTATTCTTATTCTTAACTTTATAAAGTTCAAATTTTCATTAAAATCTAGTTTTACGAGTTTTTAACTTAACTTTAGGGATAAATATTTTTGAGAGTTGGTAACTGCGCTCGGCCCGCGCGTTGTTTGTGACAACGGGCGCCTGGCGCGGGCCCGCGCATGACTCGTCCCGCGCCCGCGTTTTTTTTTTTTTTTATACGATTGGATGGCAAACGAGCAAGTGGGGCTCCTGATGGTAAGAGATCACCACCACCCATAAACATCTGCAAACCAGGAGAATTGCAGATGCGTTGCCAACCTAGAGGCCTAAGATGGGATACCTCAAGTGCCAGTAATTTCACCGGCTGTCTTACTCTCCACGCCGAAACACAACAGTGCAAGCACTGCTGCTTCACGGCAGGATTAGCGAGCAAGATGGTGGTAGCAATCCGGGCGGACCTTGCACAAGGTCCTACCACCTGCAAAAACCTGCGTTGTGTGAAGGCGTCCATATACCGCCATGTAAATACGCCCGTCGCGGGCCCGCGCACGACCCGCGCCCGCTCTGTGTGTTGCCATTAATACATCTTTCCTTTTTGCTGAGCTGACTGCATTATAGACTGAGAGGTGGCAGGAATTTTTAAAACGATCATGGAAACGGTTAGACTCATTTTTATGTGTTGTAGAGTGGTCTGCTGATGTGAATAATTTTGGTCTGCCTGCTCTCAGTGGGTGCAACTTTGAGATATAGCGCATAAAAAAGGCTTTATTGTTGCGAAAAAAAAAAACGATAACAGAAACGGTTAGTTTTAGTACATATTCAAAGTATGGCGTCTCCGCATGTGAAACGAATTGGTCTGCCTGCTCTCAGTGGTTGTATTTCGGAGCTATGACGCGCGCAAGTCGCTTTAATGTTGTGAAAAAAAAAACGATAAGGGAAATGGTCAGTTTTGGAACCATTTCCATGTATGACATCACCGCCGCTGAAACAAGTTGGTCTGCCGGCTCTAAGTGGTTGTTTTTCAGAGCTATGATGCTCGCAAGATGCTTAATTGTAAAGAAAATTCAAGGTAATGGTAATCAATAAAATAAAGCTCAGAGACTGTTAGTACTAGAAAGCTGTAATTTGATATAAATATACCTATCTATCACGACAACAAATTGCTAAAATAAAATAAAATAAAAAACATTTTTTTAGGGTACCTCCCATAGACATAAAATGAGGGTGATTTTTTTTTCTCCACTAACACTGTATTGTGGGGTATTGTTGGAAACCAATGGGGGGTTGCTAAAACGATTTTTCGATTTAGTGATCTATTTATGTGTAGCAGATCCGATGTCTGTAGCAGATCCGATGTCAAATATTCAACTTTAAAGTGAAAACTTTCATCAAAATCGAGGTCTCCCCCTGTAAAATCTAAACCGTTGGGTGGAAAAATTTGGAAAAATTAAGAATGGTAGTAAATGTATCAAATTTACAAGAAATATTATAACGACGAAGATTGTTTGAGAATTTGTAGTAGTTCAAGAGTTACTAGCAGCCTAAGGTATAAAACATACCTAAACTTGGAAGATTCCGTACACAATACGAAATCCTTAGAAAACCATTAAGAACTTTATTTTTTCCTAATGGCTACGGAACCCTTTCTGGGGCGTGTCCGAAACGCTCTTGGCCGGTTTTTGTTAATTCAACTTGTATAAGAAGTCTTCTCTAAGAAGTTTGGCTAAGTGCCACTTGCAAGCGCATGAACGACACCGTCGGAGTTGAAGCGTCGTGAAATCAGGAATCGATTACAAAACGCCGCGTCAAGTATCGCCGTGTTCGTACACGCCGTCATGTATTTATATAGAACCTTGTACTATCGCTCTGTCGCGGCGATAATAACGCGGCGTTAGTGGCGTCAGTGTCGCTTGGCTCGGAACTTTACCTTTAGCCTTCACCTTAGCTCTCCACTCCTGTCGGTTAGCTTAGCGGCCTCGTTCTCCCACTGAGACGGCACTATGGTGCAACTTTTCATGGTCTTCTTTAACACGTCCTTTATACCTCAAAACTTGTCCGCCATGCTTACGCTTGCCATCCTCAAGTCCTGATCAGAAGACGCGCTTCGTCACCTGCTGCTCTGACATTCGCGTAACGTGTCCGCACCACCGAAGTGGTCGCCGAATGAGGTAGGACTCAATGCCACCTACCTACATTGGCTCTGCGCAGCACTTCGGTATTCCGCACATGATCAGATCATTTAATCCTTCAAACTTTTCGGAGGCATCTTAGGTGGAGACGGTCTAGCATGCGGATGTACCTGTGTACACAGAGATCTTTGTGACTAGTTTAAGGTCATGCGAACAGAAAACCTTGAAATCCAACTTACCGAATGCTGCAGCTGCAGCTCCGATTCGGCCGTTAATCTCGGCGTCAAGGTCACACACACACGCGCTAGCACACAACCTTGCTTCATCCCACAGGTAACGGGTAAGAAGTTTGATTGTTCACTGTCGAGAGCGCCGCAGCACTGCATGTCATCATGCAGGAGTCGGAGAAGTCTCACAAAGTTTTCTGTGCATCCTATCTTACTGTGTACCACCCATAGAGCTTCTCGAGGGACACTATCAAAGGTTTTCTCGAGATCGACGAAGCAGATGCACATGCGGCGGCTTTGCTCTCTGTTCTTTTCCTGTAATTGCCGCAGTGAGAAAATAGCGCCCAGATTAACAGCCAAATCGGAGCTGCAGCTGCAGCATTCTATAAGTTGGATATCAAGCTCTTCTGTACGCATGACCTTAAACTAGTCATAAAGATCTCTGTGTACATGTCCATGGTCGTTCCTAACTTATTGTACTCTTCTGAAGCGTGGATGGTGTATCGCAAGCACATCCGCATGTTAGACCGTTTTCACCTAAGATGCCTCAGAAAACTTTGAAGGATCAAATGGTCTGATTCGTGTGCGGAATACGGAAGTGCTGCGCAGGGCCAATGTAGGTGGCATTGAGTCCTACCTCATGGCGGCGACAACTTCGGTGGTGCGGACACGTTACGCGAATTAGGTCGAATGCCAAACTGAGTCTCAGGCAATATCTTTTCAGAAAGTTCCTTAAGGCGGTTCATTAGGACTCGGGCAAATATTTTCCCAGGGACTAACATCAGAGAAGTACTCCTTTGTTCTTATATAAGACTTTCAAGGCTGATTGGACTCTCTCTTCTCTCCACATCAGCTGAAAGAGCTCCCATACGGCCGTATGCAATTCCTCAACGCCGTATTTGAGCAGTTCACCCGGTATAAAATCAATGCCGACCGCGCGCTTATTTTGTTGTTGCTTAATACTTAGCAAGAACAACCTTGCTTTGTCTCGGCGGCTAGTCCAGCTTTATGTCAATAGGAAGTTGGGAAATTGAGCAGAGAGTTGAAATGTTCTGCCCATCGCATCGGCACTTCTTCCTTACCTTTAAGAAGGCCTTCGCCACTAACAGGCTTAAGTGGGACTTTTGCAAGTGAAGTCGTGCCGATTAGCTTTTTAATTTCACCATAGAACTTCCCTAGCTGATTAGTATTTGCATGCCACTGCAAATAGCGAGCTTTGTCTTGCCATCACTTGTCTTTTGTTTCCCGAGGTAGTTTCCAGAAGAATGTGTACCCGCCACCTTGCTCCACCAGCTCACCCTCATCAGCAAGGTGTGTTTCGCTGAGAGCAGCTACATTGATATTATAGAGAGAGTTCCCGAGCTACAATGGCGGTATTTTGCTCTGGGCAGGCGTTGTCTTTACGATCAAAAAGAGTTCCCACGTTCCATGCACCAAATCTCATTTCAGATTGATTTATAGTATTATTATTATTTATTTTATTTCGATCACGTGTTTTAAGATGCGAAGGCAGCCGCGGTTACACTACACCTTCCGTGTGTTTGGCGTGAGCTTTTTTCAGGGCACCTTTTCTAGCCCCTTCCAAGGCTAAGCAAAGACAGCAGTACCACCCTTAATATGGCTGCTCTGATGCTCCGGGTGCTGCCGAACCCTCTCAGTCCCCCCAGTGCGGAACGAAGCGACCACGGTGTTATACAACACCCCCAGAGCCGCCCACGTGTTGGCCTCAGACAAAGCCCGGTTGCATCAAACCAAAACCTTTCTACTTCAGCCATTCGCCGTGGGACTTTGTTGCTTCTAATATTTGTATAAATTAATACGGACTTTAATATGTAATGGTAATTCACCGTTTCACTTGATACCCAGTAGAGGATTACAAAAAAAAATCAAGTAATCGTGAAATCAGGAATCGATTACGAAATCCCCATCTTTGTTACCAAAGCTGATTACATTATATTATATAAGTAAATTAAATTAATAAAAACCGGCCAAGAGCGTATCGGACACGCCCAAGAAAGGGTTCCGTAGCCATTACGAAAAAATCAAGTACTTAATATTTTTCTAAGGATTTCGTATTATGTACGGAATCTTCCAAGTTTAGGTATGTTTTATACCTTAGGCTGCTAGTAACTCTTGAACTACTACAAATTCTCAAATAGTCTTAGTCGTTATAATATTTCTTTTAAATTTCATATACTTACTACCATCCTTAATTTTTCCAAATTTTTCCACCCAACGGTTTAGATTTTAGAGGGGGGAGACGATAGATTTGATGAAAGTTTTCACTTTAAAGTTGAATATTTCACAAAAAGATCACTGAATCGAAAAATTGTTTTAGCAACCCCCCATTGGTTTTAAAAGACCTATCCAACGGTACCCCACAATACAGGGTTAGTTGAGAAAAAAAATCACCCTCATTTTATGTCTATGGGAGGTACCCTAAAAAAATGTTTTTTTTTTTTTACCACGGCGTGATATATAGGTATATTTACACCAAATTACAGCTTTCTAGTACTAACGGTCTCTGAGATTTATTTTATTGATTACCATTACCTTGAATTTTCTTTACAATTAAGCATCGTGCGAGCATCATAGCTCTGAAATACAACCACTTAGAGCCGGCAGACCAACTTGTTTCAGCGGCGGTGATGTCATACTTGGAATTGGTTCCAAAACTGACCATGGTCACAAATCGACACAAAAACTTACCGAAATCAATTTGAAATTTTTCAAGATTGGCCTTTTTAACTTCGAATCGTATTTCCTTTCGTTCAACGGTTAACATTCTGGGCACCCAACGAACGGAAACTTTTTTCATGTGCAGTTGATCAGTTAAGATCCTTTAAATACGTCCATATAAGAGCCCCGTGATCTCAACTTGATGCCTGATAATCATTCTTCTATCGGCCAAAACAAGATTTTGAATTTTTGTGAAATTATCTTCAATGAGGGCTATAAATTGGCGGCCTTTGCTGTTCATCTGTAATAGACATTCTACCCAAATAAAACTTATTGTATTAGCGTGCAATTGTAGAATATGGCAGAGCAGAATACCCTAGTGTTTCCATCAAGTCGCTGATTATATCTTTCATAGACTTTTTTTTCAAGCAGGCGTATTTAATTAGTGCTCTCACCTCATTTTTTTTCTATTTCTGCGTAGTCATTCCGACCGCGCGTGAATAAATAGCTGCAAATCTCGAATACATATGTTATTTTACATGGTTTTTTTTATTTTACTAATGGATGTATACAGCTACTAATGCAACTTCTTTTAATTTTATTCCGGAAATACATATATATTCAATTATCATTACTTTTGAATCACCCCTCGTATGGCTCACAAAACACGACAACAATGTACCACACACATTACGATAACAGGTCGTATCAATATGTATTTCATAGTACGATACGACTTTTTAGAATATATTTCAGAATGTCATTCCCGGCGTGCTGAAACGACAATCGGACCCAATCAAAAATAATCGTCTGCTGCATGTGAAATTAAATTGACCAAGGAGAATGCGTCATTCATGACTTTTATGAGGCGTTTCTTTTTTCTTCAACGCACAAAATGCTTTTATATCAAAAAACGCCACAGCATCGCAGCAGGTTGGACATAACGAGGATGACGTCTTGATAATTTAAATATGTGGTTCGGTACTGGCCGCTAAGAACGGACTCGTTTAAAAAAAATGACACAAAAGAAAACTAAAATCAGCGGGAGGGGTGACACTATTTACCGGCCCGGATAATACCGACATGGAAATACCAACCCGATTATTCGTATTCACGCCCATACAAACTCGTGTCAAACTGACATGAGTTTGTATGGGCGTGTACAAGAAAAATCGGGCCGGTATTATCTGGGCCGGTAAAGAGTATCACACGGCGGGAGCAACGCAGTCACTGTTATTGTTTGTTTTGTGATAAATATTTTTATTTCCTCGCAGTGATCGTGAAAAGCAATGTTTAGTCTCGGCCAAAAGTGCAATAGATGAACTCGTATTATCGAAGGCCTCCCCTTCAGGTCGGCCTTCAAACTAACTCGTTCATCTATTGCTTACTTTTCAGCCTCTACTTACTATTCTATAGATATGTATAATTTTTATTATAATCAGTAATTGAAAAAGAATAAACAATTTTTTTTTCAACTTTTCAGATCTATAATTGTCAGATTTTAATTTAGGACGACTAGGAGATCAAGCTGAACCGTCTGTATAAAAATCAACAATTGTCAGATTTTAATTTAGGACGACTAGGAGGTCAAGCTGAACCGTTCGTATAAAAATCCGACTCGCTGGACCTGGAGTATTTCAAGGTCACATTTTTGTTTACATTTTCAAACATTGGTCACGACTTCTTGGCGCAATCGCCGGTCATTTGAATAGGATTTTTTTTTGGGTTCACTTAACATGACTCAATATCGCTCTCGCTCACTCGCTCGAATAACTTCTTTTTTTCTACCCCATTTTACGGCCACCCCCACCAACCAATCCGTCAGATTACCTATCGGTTATCAGATAGACGTAGGGCGTATGCGTACACTTTATGAATGTCTAATGTGCTCGGGTATTTCCATACGACTATTTTTTAGGGTTCCGTACCCAAAGGGTGCCAACGGGACCCTAATACTAAGACTCCGCTGTCTGTCGGTCTGTCTGTCTGCCTGTCCGTCTGTCACAGGGACAGGGCTCTATCTCTTTAGCCGTAAAAGTTAGACACTTGAAATTTTCACAGATTATGTATTACTGTGGCCGCTATAACAACAAATACTAAAAATAAAGAAAAGTTGCAAATTAAAGGGGGTCGTCATACCAGAAACGTGTTTTCTTTTCAGCGTTTTTTGGTTGCTAAGCGTTATAAGCCGTTGCTAAGGCGGCCGAGTCGCCTAGCAACGGGTAGCTACGTCGTTTAAATATTTACCTTTTAAGTTTGCGATTTTAATGATGTTTTATAAAAGCTCCGATATTATAATATAGTGACTGTCTGATTGTGTGATTTATTCGTTTTTGTGCCAAATGAATAAAGCAATTTATGAACCGCAAACCTCAATGAAGCCAACTTTGATAAAGCGCTCGCCAAATCCACACCGTATAATCACTATGTTTACTTATTGTTTTTTACACTAAAAAAAGCATACTAAGTATTTAACACTATTTACGAGGTTTATTATACAGTTTAAAATTTATTCACACTATTCGAGCTTCTTATTATTTAATTACACAACATACGAAGTCCGCCGAATTTCCCGCGAATGAACTGTGCTGACAGAGCAATTTTTTTTGAGCTGCGCGCGGCGTGCGCTGGCAAATGGGTTTCAGTAGCAAACAGCCAGAACCAAGGAGGATGAGAATTCAAATTGTTTTTTATTCGAAATACTTGCACAAGTGCTTACATTTCGACGATATTTTTAGAAGCTTTTCTGTACTCGTATCTTGCCCTGTTTGTTTATTTATTTACTAGCTTTTGCCCGCGGCTTCGCTCGCGTTAAATTTGGGGTAACAATTAACATACATTTACTTTCTGCGATCCCTTTTTTCGTGTTTAGATTGATTTTTTGGAGGATTTCATGGAAATATAAATACAGTAAGACGTTGTTTTAGACAGATGGTGCACATTTTGGAATTCAAAAATCAACCTACATACGTAATTAATCATTCATAATTCGTACCAACTCTGAAACCCTGTTTCGCTGAAACCTTAAAGTACTACCCGTTTCTTTTGCCGGCGACTTCCTACAGGATATAGGATATAGGATTGTATCTCGAGAAATTATAAAGTCCCCGCGGGACATGAATTACTGTTATGATCTATTTTAATATTCTTAATTGTCGATGAGAGACATATTGTAGCTTTCTATTATTAAAAGAATTTTGAAAATCTGCGCCTAAATTGAATTCACTTATTTTTATTCTGCGGAAATTTTGCATAAAAAAAAGAAGTCTGTCCATCAGGGATATTGTAGCTTTCTATTGGTAATAGAATTATTTAAATCAACTCAGTAGTTTCAGAGATTGCCCCCAACAAACAAAGAAACAAACAAAGTTGAGATATTTTCCTATTCCATGGGATTTTCTAAAAATCTTTCCCTAGTGCACCTCTCTATTGCTTTAGATCCATCTATGCCAATTTCAAGTCTCTAGCACCAGTAGTTTTGGCTATGCGTTGTCTGTCAGTCAGCTAGTCATGGTACTGTTCAGGTAGAGTTAGGTATACAATTATAAATAAATCAACCCTGAAGTTGAATTCACTTTTTGCTATCCCGCGGGAGTTTTACGTTTTCCCGGAGAAAAGTAGCGTATGCCAATCAGGGATAATGTAGCTCCCATTTGGTAATAGTACATTGTGTCTTAAGGGCGGTAAATAAGGAATTACGAACGAGAGTCTATTAGAAGCCCGAAGTCGAAGACTGAGGGCTTTAATGAGTCGATGTTCGTAATTCTAGTACCGCCCGTGCGACATACAATGTTTTTCATCACATTTTCGAGTAAAATTTTATATTTGTAAAAGAAAAACTTTAATTCTTCCAAATATTGGCGATACCTTAGGCTGTGCTCTTGGCAGCGTCGCCCTCAACCTCCCTCGGCATGCGCCGCAACGTGCGTGTGCATGTGGTCCATGTGGTCCTGCAGCAGCGCGCGCAGCGCCATCAGTACGGGCACCGACTCATTTACCGACCACGGGCTTCATGACAAGAACATTAGTACGCGAAATGAATCATTTACCGACCACGGGTTTCATGACCAAACACATTAAGGTAAAGTTCCGAGCCAAGCGACACTGACGCCACTAACGCCGCGTTATTATCGCCGCGACAGAGCGATAGTACAAGGTTCTATATAAATACATGACGGCGTGTACGAACACCCCGTGTGTGTTGACGCCGCGTCAAGTATCGCCGTGTTCGTACACGCCGTCATGTATTTATATAGAACCTTGTACTATCGCTCTGTCGCGGCGATAATAACGCGGCGTTAGTGGCGTCAGTGTCGCTTGGCTCGGAACTTTACCTTTAAGGTCGAGGGTTTTATTTGGGGGGTTGCAACCAAGGTAGCCTGCATGTTACGACACTGTTTACGAGCAAGTGTGATGAAAAATATATAATGTGCTTGTCATGAACCCCGTGGTCGGTAAATGAGTCATTGCGCGTACACATTTTCTTGCCATGAAGCCCAAGGTCGGTAAATGAGTCCGTGCCCGTACTGATGCTGCTGCGCGCGCTGCTGCAGGACTACATGGACCACATGCACACGCACGTTGCGGCGCATGCTGAAGGTAGAGGGCGACGCTGCAAAGAGCACAGCCTAAGGTATCGCCAATATTTGGAAGAATTATATTTTTTCTTTTACAAATATAAAATTTTACTTGCAAATGTGATGAAAAACATTGTATGTCGCACGGGCGGTACTAGAATTACGAACGATGAACTAAAATAATTTCCTTGCTCACCCGCGACCTTACGATAGCTAAGCTTATGCAAAATATGCGTGTTCATGCAGTTCCTCCACCTCCACACTGTAAGAACACACACAAATCACACAAACCCATCTATCACCACCACCACACTACACTGACGCGTTTCGAACTCAAACAGAGCTCATCTTCAGAGTGACACAACACAACCATACACCATGCTACCAGAACTGGTAGTTCGAAACGCGTCAGTGTAGTGTGGTGGTGGTGATAGATGGGTTTGTGTGATTTGTGTGTGTTCTTACAGTGTGGAGGTGGAGGAACTGCATGAACACGCATATTTTGCATAAGCTTAGCTATCGTAAGGTCGCGGGTGAGCAAGGAAATTATTTTAGTTCATTGATATGGACCTCCGCAAAGTAACGCCTGATTCAATAAATTAAAGAATTACGAACATCGACTCATTAAAGTCCTCAGTCTTCGACTTCGGGTTTCTAATAGACTCTCGTTCGTAATTCCTTATTTACCGCCCTTAAGACACAATGTACTATTTAAATCAACCCCAATGATGAATTTACTTATTTCGATCTTGCGGGAATTTTGCTTTCTTCTGTAGAAAAGCAGCCTTAGTTAATCAGAGATACTGCAGATTACTATTGGTGAAAGAATTTTTAAAATCAGCTCCGAATTTGGATTGTCTTACTTACTTCTATGTACCTATCCTGCGAGAATTTTGAATTTTTCCCAAAGAAGAGTAATCTATACCAATCAGCAATAGTGTAGCTTTATACTAGTAGAAGAATTTTTTAAATCAGCTCTGAAGTTAAATTCAGTTTTTTCTATCCCATGGGAATTTTGGATTTTCCGAAAAAAAGGTAGCCTGTCAATCGAGGATAGTCATATCGTATGAAAGAATTTTTAAAAGCAGTGCCAAAGTTGAATTTACTTATTTCAATCCCGCGGGAATTTTTCATTTTCCCGGAAAAACGTATCCTATGTCAATCAGGAATACTGTAGCTTACTTTTGTTGAAAGAACTTTTAAAATCAGACCCGAAATTGAATTCACTTATTTCTATCCCGGGGGAATTTTGCATTTTCCCGAAGAAGAGTAGTCTATACTAATGAGGAATAGTGTAGCTTGCTTGCTATTGATGTAAGAATTTTTAAAATCATCCCCGAAGTTGCATTCAGTTTTTTCTATCCCATGGGAATTTTGTAATATCCCGAAGAAAAAGTAGCCTTTTCATTTGGGGATAGTGTCACGATGCACATAGGCGATCGCTGACATCTTAGTTAGCTCAGTGTAAGCTAGATGGCGCTAACTTCAATAAGGATCTCTGAGCAGAATGACGGACGAACTCTAGAGGTCGCCACCGTAGTTTTCTCTTGACTCATTTATTTACGTAATAATATGTATTTAATATTTATTTATTATTTACTTATTTATTTTATAAAAGTAGGCATTTTATTACACTCATTTACTACACGAGTTTGTACGACTAAATTTTATCTATAACCAATCACCTTGACCGTTTTTGGCCAAGGGGGGTGCTGTCGATCAGCTGTGACCGGGGGAATTCTAACTGTAATATTCTCGCCTTAAAAGCTGAAGCACAGCTGTAAAACACAGATTCAACAGCTCATACTACACTAAACAGCTCTCTCGAAAGCTCCATACGCCCAGACTTGGGCACCTCCGTACGGCTTCAACTTCCAACCTTTGTACGGCTTACAACCTTCGTACAACTTTCAAAGCTCCGTTCGGCTACATTCTCACGGCTCAGGCGGCTCCTTAACCTGACACTAAGCCCTGACGGCCTTAACTTCCGGAGTACTGCACATCCTTCCTGGCTCGTCCAAGACCCTGATCGCTCCTGCGTGGAAACTTGTCCAGGCTGCTCGTCCTGCCGCCCTAAGCCCCTTTTGACCTCGGCACCGACGACCACTCAGCTGGACCAGGCCCCCTGCTGTGGCCAGCCTCTTCGCTCCGGGTTCTTCTCTCCGACTCCAGGGAAGTGTAGGCCAGAGAGACCGAATAATCAGTACCACCTCTCAATAAAATCTCTTGAACTCACTACCTGAGATTCTCGTAATACTTTTACTTTTAATTTTGTCAAATTAGGCCTGTTATTTTTTGTGTTCAATTTATAATTAAAAAATTGTTAAAACGTCTTATTGTTTTACTCAAAGAATAACTTACTAGGCCTCCTTTAAGGTCAAACCTCCCCTCAAGAGGTCTGCCCTTGACAGTGGCGCCCGTGGGTTTTTTTTTGAGAGGTTCTGATTGTTACGTTTTTCTTGCCTAGAATTGCAGTGATTGTGCAAAAATTTATTGTGTATCTTGTGTGTTCTGTGTATCTCGCAGTAAGTACCCTGTTTTTCTCGCCCCCTGTATGGTGGTCGGGGCTTAGAATAACACCATTCCCCGTCTAGGAATTCGTAAGAGGCGAATAATAGGCATAACCAGTGTTTTCAGGTACCGAGATCCCTTAAGTGGTTCATTTAATAGTTTTTTTTTTCTCTTTAATAACTCTAATTTTAAAACCGCTTTACCGTTATCTTTAAATTCAAATACTCTGCCGACCTTTGACCACTTTCTCGTCAACGGCCTATTTGAATTCACTTGCCACAGTTGAAACGGACGACGTTTTAAAATTCAAATCTCAACGACAATTTCAATCTATACCCTAAAGTTAACTAAATATTGTTGCATTAACTAAATTCAAATACGTTAACGGTTCAATTCAAATTCTACTACTACTTTTCATCAAGTTAAATTTAAACCGTAACTGACGCCAATTATACTTTCACTAATATTGTTCACCGCTGCTTCAAGTGAAAAAGTTATTTTAAATTTAGTGACTGCCAACCACTGAATTTGAAATTCAACGATTCAAATCATTTTTAAATAACGTATTTGAAATACCTACAATTTTATAGAAAAACAACGATATTTCTAAATTTTTAAAATATCTGAACCACTACTTAGATCTTTCATCAAAATCAGTTTATCATTATCTCGGTAAACACACTGACATTTATTTTTGTTCCCAAATTTTACTATTAACTTAACTTCAACGCGGTCTCTTAATTAAATTTTACATTCGATCATTACTGGAGATACACAACACTTTATTTTTTGTGTCCTACTTGTTAATTTAAATATAACTGTAACATACGGAGAGTTAAATTTAGGTACTGTGTGTCGAAGAAATACCACATCTGGCATACAACTACACAAACCACCATCACAACTCACAACATTCATATCATACTACTCGAGTGCTTGCTAAAAATCAACTGGTCGCAAAGTTAACAAAACCAGTTAATTCTTATATATTATGCGTGTGCTCTCTATTTTCGACCGTCTGTTCCCTGCTTAGAGATCATTATACTTCGATCGCGAACAGACAGGTTTACGCTTTTTATAAAATAGATTAGGGTAATCTTATATTAACTGCGGTATTTCGTAACTATGCTCTGCCATGGAATTACTTACCGCTCCCTCAAGCGCAGGTAGTAACCGCGCACGCTAAATCAATGATAAACAACCTAATTACTTGCCTAGCAAGGTTGTTTACCTACATTTAAATGCACCTAGAACAGCAGTCACACGCATCGCTTTCCACTCAGCCATGTTTAACTCCGGCTCATGCGCAAGCATGTTATTTTTTAAAACCTCTTATCTCACTTCTTATTACGTACCTTGACGCCCAATTCTATTTATATATACTTAAATTAACTTATTAGCGCTGCGCATCCACGCGCAGACAAATCCTACTCTCATCTCTTTTGTTATTAACTTCTTTTAATTTGATAACTCGCGTGCTTAACACTTTAAAATATATCTATACTTCGTCAGACCCTCTAGCGGTCAATCTATAATCGCAATAGAATTAATTAATCTGTCCTAAGCCCTTACCCGAGAACTTGCAACTCGTTAAAAAGTATTTTAATATTTTGGATTACGGAATCGTGCGGTTGGTAACACGTTAAATATGCCCTTAACCTCTGTAATTCAAAGCTCTAATGATTGGGACGGATGGTAATTCCAATCACAGATTAATTAATTGTTTATATGCTTCAATATATAATACATCACTTGCTTCCTTTTGAATGTACTAATTACATAATGCATCTGGACGGGCGATCAGCTGTCGCGCGCCGTCACATCAGTCTCCGTTTAGCACCGTCGAATGCGCACGCGTCCTTAATTAATTTTTCTCTTATCACACTCCCTTATCACTTAGACGCACGGTTCTATTTATAGAATCAAGTCATTTTAGCGCGCCGCCTCCGCGCGGACGTATAATAGCTGCACCCTTTTGCACTATTATTTCTTTAAATCTATAGCGCGTACATATTACTTGGTACACGCTAAACTAGTATAATCATTTGTCGCGGTCCGCCACTCATTATTATAATATTAATTGATCTGTCCTTAAGCCTTTACCCGAGAACTTGTAACTCGTTAAAAAGTATTTTAAAATTTGAATTACGGAACCCGTGCGGTTGGTAACACGTAAAATATGCCCTTAGCCTCTGTAATTCAAAACTCTAATGATTGGAACGGATGGTAATTTCAATCACAGATTTAATTAATGTCTATAATTATATTTTAATGAATGCATACAACGTCCACCTTCCATTAACACATTTTATTCCCTTGACATAAGGGTCAACAAGCCTCTGTTGTTGTTTGACCCGCCATGAGAGTAGAAGTATGATCATAGTATGAGAGACGACGTATGTAAGAGTTATGTCATAGAGTATTTTTTTTTAACGAAATTTGCTATGAGGCTCAAATTTCTTTTGGAGGGACGGGCGTACTGTCACGATGCACATAGGCGATCGCTGACATCTTAGTTAGCTCAGTGTAAGCTAGATGGCGCTTACTTCAATAAGGGATCTCTGAGCAGAATGACGGACGAACTCTAGAGGTCGCCACCGTAGTTTTCTCTTGACTCATTTATTTACGTAATAATATGTATTTAATATTTATTATTATTTACTTATTTATTTTATAAAAGTAGGCATTTTATTACACTCATTTACTACACGAGTTTGTACGACTAAATTTATCTATAACCAACTCACCCTTGACCGTTTTTGTCGGCCAAGGGGGTGCTGTCGATCAGCTGTGACCGGGGAATTCTAACTGTAATATTCTCGCCCTTAAAGCTGAAGCACAGCTGTAAAACACACATTCAACAGCTCATACTACACTAAACAGCTCTCTCGAAAGCTCCATACGCCCAGACTTGGGCAACCTCCGTACGGCTTCAACTTCCACACCTTTGTACGGCTTACAACCTTCGTACAACTTTCAAAGCTCCGTTCGGCTACAATTCTCACGGCTCAGGCGCCTCCTTTAACCTGACACTAAGCCCTGACGGCCTTAACTTCCGGAGTACTGCACATCCTTCCTGGCTCGTCCAAGACCCTGATCGCTCCTGCGTGGAACACTTGTCCAGGCTGCTCGTCCTGCCGCCCTAAGGCCCCTTTTGACCTCGGCACCGACGACCACTCAGCTGGACCAGGCCCCCCTGCTGTGGCCAGCCTCTTCGCTCCGGGTTCTTCTCTCCGACTCCAGGGAAGTGTAGGCCAGAGAGACCGAATAATCAGAACCACCTCTCAATAAAATCTCTTGAACTCACTACCTGAGATTCTCGTAATACTTTTACTTTTAATTTTGTCAAATTAGGCCTGTTATTTTTTGTGTTCAATTTATAATTAAAAAATTGTTAAACGTCTTATTGTTTTACTCAAAGAATAACTTACTAGGCCTCCTTTAAGGTCAAACCTCCCTCAAGAGGTCTGCCCTTGACAATAGTCATATCACATAATATGTAAGAATTTTTAAATCAGCTCCGTAATTGAATAATTTATTTCTATCGCGCGGGAATTTTGCATTATCCCGAATAAAAAGTAACCTATGTCAATTAAGGATAGTGTAGCTTACTAACGGCGAAAGAATTTTTAAAATCAGCTCATGAGTTTCAGAGATTCGACTACAAACAAAGAAGCAAAAAAAGTTTGGATATTTCCCTATCTAGTGGGAATTTCGAAAAATCTTTCTTAGTGCGCGTCTACATCTATTAAAGAACATATATTCCAAACTAGCTTCGGCTTCGCACGCGTAAACTATTCGGTCTGGTAGTTGCAATTCAAATTTTCGGGATTTTACAAAATTGCCCTGGAAATTTCCAAATTTATATCGTGGTCTTCATTGAGGTTGTGTTGTGAATAACTACAAAATTCAAGACTCTAAACCCAGTGCTAAAATTTAAAATATTTTCCCTATCCTAATTCAAATTCATATCATTTATTCAGTAAATAGGCCGCAATGGGCACTTTTACACGTAATTTTTTTAAATACCAGCACTTTCGGAAAGACCATCATTGCAAGAAGAATGCGCCCAGAAGCTTGGCAGGAATTTTTTCAAAATAAAATAAGTACAAATAAAATACTTAAAAACTACAGTAAGAATACATTTAAGAAAAAATTACAAAATAATAATAACAATAATACACGGATGTATGGGGTACCTTAGTTACAAAACTATCCCGTGGAAATATCGGGATAAAAAGTAGCGTATGTGTTATTCCAGACGTCCGGCTACCTACATACCAAATTTCATGCCTCTAAGCCCAGCGGTTGTTATTTCGAGATTTTATCCCTATCCCGTGGGAATATCGGAATAAAAAGTAGCCTATGTGTTATTCCAGATGTCCAGTTACCTACGTACCAAATTTCATGACTCTAAGCCCAGCGGTTATTATTTCGAGATTTTATCCCTTTCCCGTGGGAATATCGGAATAAATAGTAGCTTATGTGTTATTTCAGAAGTTCAGCTACCTACACACTAAATTTCATGGCTCTAAGCCCAGCGGTTGTTATTTCAAGATTTTATCCCTAGGTATCCCGTGGGAATATCGAGTCAAAAAGTTGCCTATGTGTTATTTCAGACATCCAACTACCTACATACCAAATTTCATGACTCTAAACCCAGCGGTTGTTATTTCGAGATTTTATCCCTATCCCGTGAGAATATCGGAATAAAAAGGAGCCTATGTGTTATTCCAGAGGTCCAGCTACCTACATACTAAATTTCATGGCTCAAAGCCCAGCGGTTGTTATTTCAAGATTTTATCCCTAGGTATCCCGTGGGAATATCGGGTCAAAAAGTCACCTATTATTCCAGACGTCCAACTAACTACATACCAAATTTCATGACTCTAAGCCTAGCGGTTGTTATTTCGAGATTTTATCCCTATCCCGTGGGAATATCGAGATAAAAAGTATCCTATGTTTTAATCCAGGTTATAAACTAACATTCCGCCAAATTTCATCAAAATCCGTCCAGCCGTTTAAGCGTGAAAAAGTAACAAACATACTCACTCACTCACTCACAAACTTTCACATTTATAATACTAGCTTATGCCCGCGACTACGTCTGCGCGGATCTAGGTTATCGCGCGGTGGCGCCCTCTACCGGAATAAAAGGTATCCTATGTTGGTCCTTGGGGTTCAAACTACCTATATACCAAATTTCATCAAAATCGGTTCAGTGGTTTCGACGTGAAAGGGTAACAGACAGACAGACAGACAGACAGAGTTACTTTCGCATTTATAATATTAGTAGGGAAGTAGGGAAGTAGGGAAGTAGGGATTAGTAGGATTTCAAGTTTCTAGCCCCAGTGGTTTGGGCTGTGCGTTGATCTATAAGTAAGTAAGTCAGTCAGTCAGTCAGTCAGTTTCTTCTTTTATATATATAACTAGCTTTTGCCCGCGGCTTCGCTCACGTTAAATTTGGAGTAGGTAACATAACATACATTTACTTTCTGCGATCCGTTTTTCGTTTTAATTAATTTTTCGGAGGATTACATGGAATTACAAATACAGACAGATTTTCTTTTAGAAAGATGGTGCAACTTTTGTAATACAAAAATCAACCTACATCCATACTAATATTATAAATAAGAAAATAACTCTGTCTGTCTGTCTGTCTGTTACGCTTTCACGCCTAAACCGCTGAACGGATTTGGATGAAATTTGGTACAGAGATAGAATAGACCTTGGGAAAGAACATAGGCTATCTTTTATCGCGAAAAAGAGGCTTTAAGGGGTTGAAATAGGGGATGAAAGTTTATATGGTGGAAGTTCGTCACTGTCGAAGATAAAACCATGAAACTTGGCATTTAGGCACTTAATCCATACTATCCATACTAATATTATAAATGCGAAAGTAACTAACTGTCTGTCTGTTATGCTTTCACGCCTAAACCGCTGAACCGATTTGGATGAAATTTGGTACAGAGATAGAACAGACCTTGGGAAAGAACATAGGCTGTCTTTTATCGCGAAAAAGAGGCTTTAAGGGGTTGAAATAGGGGATGAAAGTTTATATGGTGGAAGTGCGTCACTGTCGAAGATAAAACCATGAAACTTGGCATTTAGGCACTTAATCCTACTATGATTATAAATGTGAAAGTTTGTGAGTGAGTATGTGAGTGAGTGAGTATGTTTGTTACTTCTTCACGCTGAAACGGCTGGACGGATTTGGATGAAATTTGGCGAAAAGTTAGTTTATAACTTGGATTAAAACATAGATAGAAAGAAAGAAAGAAAGAAAATAATTTATTTATAACAGCAATGAAACATAAATTAGTAAATATAACAAAAAGAAGTGTTACATAGGATACTTTTTATCCAAGTATTTCCACGGGATAGGGATAAAATCTCAAAATAACAACCTCTGGGCTTTAAGTCATGAAATTTGGTATGTAGGTAGCTGGACCTCTGGAATAACACATAGGCTACTTTTTATCTCGATATTCCTCCGGGATAGGGATAAAATCTTGAAATAATAACCGCTGGGCTTAGAGTCATGAAATTTGGTATGTAGGTAACTAGACATCTGGAATAACACATAAGCGACTTTTTGACCCGATATTCCCACGGGATACCTAGGGATAAAATCTCGAAATAACAACCACTGGGCTTAGAGCCATGAATTTTGGTATGTAGGTAGCTGGACCTCTGGAATAACACACAGGCTAATTTTTATCTCGATATTCCCATGGGATAGGGATAAAATTTTGAAATAATAACCGCTGGGCTTAGAGTCATGAAATTTGGTATATAGGTAGCTAGACGTCTGTAATAACACATAAGCGACTTTTTGGCCCGATATTCCCACGGGATACCTAGGGATAAAATCTCGAAATAACCACTGGGCTTAGAGCCATGAAATTTGGTATGTAGGTAGCTAGACCTCTGGAATAACACATAATCTATTTTTTACCCCGATATTCCCACGGGATAGGGATAAAATCTTGAAATATCAACCGCTGAGCTTAGAGTCATGAAATTTGGTATGTAGGAAGCTGGATGTCTAGAAAAACACATAGACGACTTTTTGACCCGATATTACCACGGGATACCTAGGAATAAAATGTCGAAATAACAACCACTAGGCTTAGAGGCATGAATTTGGATGTAGGTAGCCGTATGTCTGGAATAACACATAAGTACGCTACTTTTTATCCCGATATTCCCACGGTAGAGTTTTGTAACTAAGGGACCCCATACATCCCTGTATTATTATTATTATTTCGTATTTTTTTCTTTAATTGTATACTGTAGTTTTTAAGTATTTAATTTGTAATTATTTTATGTTGAAAAAATGACTGCCAAGTTTCTTGCGGCGCATTCTTCTTGGCAATGATGGTCTTTCCGAAAGCGCTGATAGTATAAAAAATGACGTGTAAAAGTGCCCATTGCGGCCTATTTACTGAATAAATGATTTGAATTTGAATTTTGCATTTGAATTTGGATAGGGAAAAATTTTGAAACTTCAGTACTGGGTTTAGAGTCTTGAATTTTGTACAGTTATTCACAACACAACCTCAATGAAGACCACGATATAAATATTGGAAACTTCCAGGGGAATTTTGTAAAATCCCGAAAATTTCAATTGCAGCTACCACACAGAATAGTTTACGCGTGCGAAGCCGCGGGTAAAAGCTAGTACGTAATAAATTACGATTCTTACCAACTTTGAAACCCTGCTTTGCTGAATCAAAATTCATTCCCGGGCTTCATACACAAATACACAATATAGGATTATTATATCCCGAGAAGTTGTAAAGTTCCCGCGGGACATGAATTACTGTTATATTATTATGATCTATTTTAATATTCTTAATTGTCGATTAGAGACACATTGTAGCTTTCTATTATTGAAATAATATTGAAAATCTGCCTCAAAATTGAAACTTATTTTTATTCTGCGGAAAGTTTGCATTTTTTTAAAAGTAGTCTAATGTCAATCAGGGATAGTGTATCTTTCTATTGATAAAAGAATTATTTAAATCAGCTCAATAGTTTCAGAGATTACCCCTCACAAACAAATAAACAAACAAAGTGGAGATATTTTTCTATTCTCTCTATTTCTCTAATTTTTGCCTAGTGCTCCTCTGCATTACTTTAGGTCCATTTATGCCAAATTTCACACCGTAGCATGCTGAACGGTTGTGTTGCTCCGAAGATGAGCTCTGGTTGAGTTCGAACCGCGTCAGTGTAAAGTGGTGGTGGTGATAGATGGACTTGTGTGATTTGTGTGTTCTTACAGTGTGGAGGTGGAGGAACTGCATGAACACACATTACATGGGCATAAAAGTAGTTATCATAAAGGTCGCGGGTGGGCAAAGTAATTGTGTCAGCTCGTTGAACGTACATGTAAAATTTCGTATCTATGCTATCAGCCCTTGAGGAGTTCCGTCATCAGCAGCCAACCCTGGCTGCAGCATCAGGCGGTGTATATCATATAAACGCATTGTCATTGAAATTTAACAATCATGTAAAGTCTTTTGCGTGTGCCATCAACTTTTGAGGAGTTCCCTTCTACGGAGACGATCCTCACCAGGATGAGCAGGATGTCACTGCTAAATAATTGTTACCAGATTTACATCAGGTTGCCAAATCTCCAGTCCCCAGTTTTATTGGTTTAGCGTATGCGTTTTCTGATTCAGTTGGTAAGTATATAAAATCCTCTTTATTCGTTTTATCCCGTGGATATTCGGAAAATATTTGAACAGTTTTTACCTACCTGCATGCCAAATTTGAAGTTTCTTATATTTATAATTACAGAGTTAGGGCCACTTTGAAGCGAAATTATAAATCCCATTTTATTCCCTATCCCGTAGGAATTTTGATAAATCCTGAAAATTGATTTTAGCTGTTAGTATTACCTACGTGCATGCCAAATTTGAAGTTTCTCATAACTATAGTTACTGAAATAGGGTCATTTCGAAGTGAAAATATAAATCCCATTTATTCCCTATCCCGTGGGAATTTCGAAAATTCCTTTCTTAAGGGCAACACACACAGAAAGCGTGCGCGGGTCGGGTCGTGTCCGCCGCGTGAGCCGCGCGGTTCGTTGTATTCACACAGAGAGCGGGTCGGACCCGCGACGGGCCCGCGGCGGCTATCAATGTTGCCAGTTTAGTGACTTAGTCCCAAGAAGTGACGACTTTTGTTTAAATTTTAGCAACCGCAAAAAAGTTTTGACGACAAAAATGGTTTAAGTATCTGGCGACTTTTGGAGTACAAATTAAAACAGTTCTAGAACCAATAATAGATACGACATTTTTGTCAACTCGACAGAATTATACAGTGCCGCGAGATATATGTGGAAAACGACAAACGCGCTTGCGCACCAAGGTCAAACTTGATTTACTTACTTAATTAAATCTAATTTATGTAATGATGGGCGATGGATGAAATTTTTAAAAGTGGCTGATTTTTTTTTATAGACAGGAAAAAGCTTATACTAGCCAATGGAAAATTAACAGATTTTTCTGTAGTAGGTACCAACCAATTAATTAAAAAAATAAAATAAATAAATTTTATTCTTGCCAAAATGAACTAGCTACTGCGCATGAATACGGTTTTTAGGGTTCCGTAGCCAAAATGGCAAAAACGGAACCCTTACAGTTTCGCCATGTCTATTTTTTATTTATTTTATTTTTATTTATTTAATCTCATAATTAACACTTACAGTCAAGCCACACATGCTAATTATATAATAAGAGAAGACCATAATAGATGTCTGTCTGTCTGTCAGTCTGTCTGTCCGTCCGCGGCTTTGCTCAGGGAATATCAATGCTTCTAAGCTGTAATTTTACATGGATATACTTATTATGAAAACTATCCCGACAAAATGGTACAATGAAAAATTTTAAAAAAATTTTTTTTGGGTACCTCCCATACAAGTAAAGTAAGGTTTTTTTTTTCTTTTCCAACCCTATAGTGTAGGGTCTTTTAAATTAAAAGCATTAGGGGGTTACTAAGACGATTTTTCGATTCAGTATTTTTTTGCGAAATATTCAAATTTAAAGTAAACATTTTCATTAAAAACGAGTTTTAGGGGTTTTTAACTTAAGCTTTAGGGATAAATATTTTTGAGAGTTGGTAACTCTGCGCTCGGCCCGCGCGCTGTTTGTGACGACGGGCGACGGGCGCGGGCCCGCGCACGAGCCGCGCCCGCGCCCGCGTTCTGTGTGAAGGCTTCCATATACCGCCATGCAAATACGCCCGTCGCGGGCCCGCGCACTGTGTGTTGCCCTTAAAGGGCAACACACACAGAGAGCAGTTGTATTGTATTGTTGTATTGTAAATCAAGTTTGACCTTGGTGCGCAAGCGCGTTTGTCGTTTTCCACATATCTCGCGGCACTGTATAATTTTGTGTCGAGGTGACAAAAATGTCGCATCTATTATTGGTTCTAGAACTGTTTTAATTTGTACTCCAAAAGTCGCCAGATAAACCATTTTATTCGTCAAAACTTTTTTGCGGTCGCTAAGATTTAAGGGCAACACACACAGAGAGCGGGCGCGGGTCGTGCGCGGGCCCGCGACGGGCGTATTTGCATGGCGGTATATGGACGCCTTCACACAGAACGCGGGCGCGGGCGCGGGTCGTGCGCGGGCCCGCGCCCGTCGCCCGTCGTCACAAACAGCGCGCGGCCGAGCGCAGAGTTACCAACTCTCAAAAATATTTATCCCTTAAACTTAAGTTAAAAACCCCGAAAATTGCTATAATTAATTGGAAATCCCCCTAAAACATGTTAGTATAGGTAGTGCCACAAGAATTGAAGTGAATGATTACACACACAGCAACATGTCGTATAATGACATCAGCAGGATTGTAAGTTTGATATACTTACCATCCGGATTTTTTTTTTTAAATTTTCCACCCACCGGCTTACATACTTAAATACAAAAAAAAATCTCTACTTTACGTCTATGGGAGGTACCCATAAAATGTATTGTATTGTATTGTATTGTAAAACTCTTTATTGTACATAAAACGTTTTTTTTAAATTTTTCATTGTACGTATCATTTTGTCGGGATAGTTTTCATTATATATCCGTGCAAAATTACAGCTTTCCAGCATAGATAGTCCCTGAGCAAAGCCGCGGACGGACAGACAGACAGACAGACATGGCGAAACTATATGGGTTCCGTTTTTGCCATTTCGGCTACGGAACCACAAAATAAGTAATAGTTCAAGTACAGAAGCCTCACTACCCTACAAAAGTGACGTTTTGGCATAAGAATCGTGCCTACTTTATACTTCTCTGCCTATCGCATAACTCGTGTAGAGCTAGGGTTTTTTTTATTTCAATTATTTATGCTGGCTCGTGCTGAGGCACCGAATTCGAGCTAGTAGGTACACCTAGGAAAATATTTTGAAGGGTTTTGTAGTCGGTTTCATTTATTGTTATTTTTTTTAATTTTTTTGGAGTCGGTTTTACTTTTTTGTTAACCACATATATCTCGCGGCACTGTATAATTCTGTGTCGAGTTGACAAAAATGTCGTATCCATTATAAGTTTACGTAGATAGTGTAACTTTATTACTAAATAAAATTATTCTTATTCTTATTATTGGTTCTAGAACTGTTTTAATTTGTACTCCAAAAGTCGCCAGATAAACCATTTTTTTAGTCAAAACTTTTTTTTTGTCGCTAAGATTTAAGCAAAAGCCGTCACTTCTAGGGACAAAGTCACTAAACTGGCAACATTGATAACCGCTGCGGGCCCGTCGCGGGTCCGACCCGCTCTCTGTGTGAATACAACGAACCGCGCGGCTCCCGCGGCGGACACGACCCGACCCGCGCCCGCTCTCTGTGTGTGTTGCCCTTTAAGCAAAAGTAGTCACTTCGAAGGACTAAGTCACTAAACTGGCAACATTGATAGCCGCTGCGGGCCCGTCGCGGGTCCGACCCGCTCTCTGTGTGAATACAACGAACCGCGCGACTCACGCGGCGGACACGACCCGACCCGCGCACGCTTTCTGTGTGTGTTGCCCTTAAAGGTTAACTGGAAGAGATCCCTTTAAGGGATAAGTTTGCCTTTGAACATCATACAGGATTGTGTTCTGTTATTTTCATGTGTTTTTATGTCCAATAAAGATTTTTTCAATACAATACCTCTCAACAAAACTTTTATTGCCGTTTTTTGCTAATGTCTAACGTTGTATAGATAACGGTACGGAACCCTTAGTGCGTGAGTCCGACTCGCGGTTTATAATGTTTCGGCGAAAAACGTTTGGCAACCTGTTTTATTTCGCAACTTTTCATTTCCCAACTGTTAAATATTTCTGAAACTGTAAATATATCAGGATTTTTATAAAAGTAACCTAACCTAACCTAAAGGGTTCCACACGATGGCCCTGAAATAAATCCTGAAATATTTACAGTTTTAGAGTTTGCGAAATGGAAAAGTTGCGAAATGAAACAGGTTGCCAAACGTTACGTTGCGAAAAGGCAGTACTCGTCGACTCGCACTTGGCCAGTTTTTTGAAAAATTTGCACGTGCAAACTACGGGCGGCCGGCACGCAGACCTTTTTACCCGACTGTCCAAAGGAGGGTTATTTTGAATATTGTACCCGTGCGGAGTCGGGGCGGGGCGCTGGTCACTCATTAATTTGAGAATATGCTTCAGATTTTCGGCAAACTGTGCACGAAATCATTCATCAAATATTTTCGTTAAATTTCAATATAAATGAGGAAATACTTATGCTAGATATAAAAGGAAACGAAGTTATTATAGATAACTTACAACTATGTCACAAACAATTATCAGTAAAATCCTAATACTTCAGTATTAAAGACACACAGTTAATAACAAGGTGCATAACATAACAAATTAGGGCCGCCGCCAGTGACAGTGATAATGAAATAATCCATATTTCACTGCAATCCACATTAAGCTGATGTAGTTAGACTTGCACGCACTGTCACAATTTAACAACACTTCACTTTGTCACTTTTCTCGGGAAATCCCGCACTGCAATCCAAGGTAATTCACTGCAATCCTTCAATGCGATCCAACGTCGGCGCACTGTCTAGGCGGCGGCGGCACCGGTACTTTTGTGCGAGAACATAGAGAACATGCCACTTTTGAAGCTCAAATTACCACAACATTGCATTAGAAGCGTTTAGATTGATGTTCAGTCGTGGATTCAATAATGCCAGGATTCACAGAACGCATAAAACAAGTGACCGTAACCGTCAATAGGCAGGTCAAGTCGAGGGCGATAAAGTACCTACCTGCATGTATTTAGGGAGTTTTTTCGTGTTAATTATCATCATGTAAAAGTAAACTAAGGTTTTTATTGTCTTTTTGTCAAACGTGCCATTTCACTATATAATTATGCATTTATGTTGTTTGTGTTGCACTACAAATTTAATAAGTTAAGTACCTATTAAGTATTCATAAACAGTAATAGTAGTAGTATATTCTGAATTCATTTCAATAGATAAATGTGTATTCCTTAACAACCTATAGCTTAACAACAGCAGAATTGCACTTCAGACGAACAAAATCATTCCTACGAAAATTAACACGAAATCATTCGACGATGTTTATAGAAAAACGCTGCAAGGGTTTGATGGTATATCGGATCGTAAAAGGATCACAAACAAAATGATACATGCTGGTAGGCTTTTGAATTATAAAGAGCTTTACTTACGAGAGATGGTATCGCGATGTCGAGGCTGGGTTAGGTGCGGAATTCACGGAGGATGAAGAACCCGAGTATCCGGAGCCGGCGGGTGACGAGCCGGCCGAGGGCACGCCTGCCGCCGTCGGTATCGCGGCCGGCTCGTAATACTCGGTGGTAAGGGTGCGGTCCTCCAGCACGTGCTCCGCGTTATGTGCCTTCGATGCCGACTTAATGTCCATAAAGGCCACGGTGGCACAAATGCCGCACCCACTAATCGCGCTCCCGCCCGCGAGCGCGCTTGCGTTCTCCGTTCGACCCAGCAACTTGACATTCTGGACTCGGCCATAGCTGCAAAGAAAAAAGGATTTACGGACCATTTTAAGAGATCGATCGCTTTTAGTACATTACTGTAGAGGCCGGGCAGTAGGGGGTTGCCGGCCAAGCAGGTATAGACAGAGGATAGGGATGCGAGGCCGGCAACCCCACGTTCCGGCCGAGGTTTGTATAGTGCTTTTCTCAAACATGACATGAAATAAATAAAAAAACAAGTTGGCGGGACGCTAGTCTGGTCGCCCTGTTGCGTGCGCGCGTATCGCGCTGGCTGCTGGCGGGCGGCGGGCGGCTGCGGGCGGTGTTGCGGGGCGTGGGCCGCGTGCGTGTCGCAGAGCGCGCGTTGAAACAAAAAAGATGGTCGCATTGCCGGCCAGCGGCCTGCAAAGCTGTATGAAATCTCTTTGCAGGCCGATAGTGACCGCGCGCACGCAGCTGAGCCGCAGCGCCTGCAGCGCGATACTTCTCGGCCTGTTATTTGTAACACAACGTC
>NC_133494.1:10510801-10578823 GCF_025370935.1 Choristoneura fumiferana
AATCTTAATGATGTAGCTTCTTGCAAGTAGACAATGAAGTCCAGTAATAGCATAGGTCATTGCCCTCTTCAATTCTTGTTCACTGACATTCTGGGCTGATCCACAAGTATCAAGTATTTCAACTTTCACCAACGTATGCGGTATTATAATTTCTTTCGTAAATCGATAGTGGGTCGAATGACTCGTATCACTAAACATGAGAAATACAAATATACCGCATCAATAGTAGTATTGTTACTTAAACATTCTGTATGATTACGATTTCGCAGAAAATGTTAAGTAGCTAGTCGATGGAGGGATGTTATTATTTTGCAGCGGTATCGTTTGTTTGTTTGCTTGTGCGTGTCGGTGCGTCAGCAGCCAGTAAAACCGTTATGTTATGATACAAAAAACCCAGTGAATAAGTGTATAAATAGTTATATGTTTATGTGTTCAGTTCATTATCATATTATCAGCCTTTACCCGTGGCTTTGCTCGCGCTGACGCGAATCTGGCATTTTGAATTGTAATTTCGGAAGTTTGCATAAATTCTATACCTAGTGCCACCAGTGTTGAAGTCACGCACACAAGAACATGTCGTGTAATGACAGCAGGGTTTTGACATTTCACTCAATTTCATTCATTGTCCTTATGTGCAATAGGTTTTTGTAGCTGTGTGTTCACTTCAACTCTCGTGGCACTTCCTTACTAGGTGTAACTATGGTGTACTGCCGTTTCGGCAAAATATTTTTCGCCAATTTTCACTTCCCAAAAAACTTATCGCAGTAGTTTCATTTCCCAAACGAATCTGTAGCATTTACATTTCGCATTTTATTTATTTGGTCAAATTATCATTTGGCATAATTTTACTTTGTCAAATTTTATTACGACAAACGTTTATTAAGCAAACGTTTTCTTTTGGCTAATATTGTATTCCTTGGCTATTATTGTAATCAACACAACGGTTGCTAAGAACAAGGAATGACATAGAGTTATGGTTTTCCAAAATAAAGAGGTTTTAGTATACAATATTTGGTTTGCATATAGCGGCATCCCTTTCGCGACTTAGCGTTTCAGTTTCGGACCAGAGACAATATCGCTCTTTCATTCACTTGTAAACCTATGAGACTCAGCTCTGAGAAATAAACGTCGTGGTACCAATTTCGACGATTCAGTTTAGGTGCCTAAATTGAACTGCTCTGCGTTTGGATCGTTTATGAAAAGATCATGGTAGGCCCCCAGCTCCCAGAAAAGTAATATTATGTCATGCGATATTTTCGGAAGAGTACGTTATGCCAAACGATGCATTTCACTAAATAATACTTGGTAATATGAAAAAATGACTAAATAATTATTTGTGAAACAATAATTTGCCAAAAAAAAAATATTAACTGTAAAATTGCGATGTTTTTTTAGCAAATGGTTTTTGCCAAATGATAATTTGAGTAAAATATTTTGGGATGTGATACTTGGGAAAAGTTTTTTGCCCATACATTAAGTAATCCGTGCTCTAGATTTGCATTGCATAAAAGCACCCGGGCCACATGTCTCTAAGGTAATTCGGGGATTTTATCCACTTGCTTGTTTGCCATCCAGTCGTATAAAAAAAAAAAAAAAATTAGCCTATGTGTTATTCCAGAGATCCGGATTCAAATTTCATTGAAATCTGTCCAGCCGTTTTCGTATGAAAGATTAGCAAACGCGCACGCGCGTGCACACACACTCGTGAACTTTAAGATTATCTTCTCGCAGAGTTGGGAGACATTGCCTATAAAACAAATCTGCAAGGTTAAAGTACAATTGTTTAATTAAAGCCGTTTAAAGAACGTAATAGGAGTAACATAATAAGTATCCAAAAACGACATTATTACCATGACCAATTTCGTAACGTAATAAATACGCAGTTAGGTACGCCAACCTCGCTCGCTAGAAACTTGAACCACCTACGCCTCGAAGCGTTTTATAAATGCACGAGTGAATGTTTGTTCCTTTTACTGATTGGTAAGGCGTCACTAATGTCGCTATGCAATGCACTGTAAAATACCCATTGTTCGTTTCATGTGAAACGACAAGCTTTGTGATATGAAAGTCTTGTCTTTTCGGTGCTTCCAGTACTGTTTAGTTACATGTATTTATATAGCTAGTACTGGAACCACTATCTGGATAGTGGAGGGTTACGATTATGATTGCTCCGTGAAATCTAGGGACGCAGGTCCATTTTACCAGGCTTTAATTGAATAGTGATGATTAATTAAAGTAAATAATATTGAATAAATATTCAAGAGGCTGTAGACTGCATCAAACAGTTTCTGACATGACAGATAACTAATTGTAACTTGTACTTCTTGCTTGTTGAGTGTTGTGACTGATATTGATATATGAGTTAAGATGGTACATTGGTACATTGGCTTTTCCATACGTATTTCGAAAGGACTTTCTTCATCGCATAAAATACACAGTGGACAGCTCACCGTTCCCTCTAAATAAATAAGAGGCCAGACAGAAGATTTACATTCTCATCTTCGTCTTATCTATCAGGCTTCTGTCATTAATATTACTTAAAATCTCGTCAGACATCCTACTAATATTATAAATGCGAAAGTTTGAAAGTCTGTTTGTTTGTTACTTCATCGCGTCTAAACCTCTGATCCAATTTAGATGAAATTCGGTACACAGATAGTTTAAATACCGGAGAAGGACATAGGATAGTTTTTATCCCGAAAAATTGCATAGTTCCCGCAGGACAGCGATAAACGAAATTTGTCGCGGGCAACGGCTAGTGATTTATTTAACTATACGGTCCGACTAGTTCCAATCTTTTTCAAAAGGAGTGCGGTCAAGCTAGAAACACACTGACGGTAGAGGCGGAACGGTGCGGCGCGGAGGCGGTACCGGTTGTAATATTCGAGCTAACGTGAAAGGAGCCACACAGAATACCGCGCCACGCTTATTTCCCGCGCGGTATTATGTGTGCCCTCTTTCATGTTAGTTGAATATTACAACCGGCACCGCCTCCGCCCCACGCCGCACCGCTCCGTCTCCGCCGTCGGTGTTTCTAGCTTCATGGCGGTGGCGCCCCTCGCACTACTTTGCGGCGGAGACTGCGTCGGTGCTGCAGTTAGAATATCCGTATGCGGTATCGAATCGCTGCCACTACATGATGGTATTCAAAAAATCTCCACACGAGCAGCATGCCTTCGTGAAGCAGTGCGGGGGGCCGCCACCGTCGTGAACGCATTCACCCTTGAAAAAGAACTTCCGAAAAGAACGAAACAGTCAGATCGTTCCTGACTTATAATCGTGGGTTCAACGTTTAATTTTGTAGTTTTACTCTATATTACTGATTATGTAGTCTAAGGCCGCTTCAGCCTTTTTAGGATCCAGCTTATTTGAGTTTGGAGAATGGAACTCGTTAATTACGTTTCTTTTTTTCGTATTATATATTAATTACACGTGCAAGAAAAGTGTTCTTTCGATAAAATGTTCCTTTTTAACTTTTTTAAGAACTGTGCTATGGGCCTTATTGTCTAACGCACTTCTAATCACGATTGTTTTTAACCACTTCTTTCTGCCACACGGTATTGGATGATTATAGAAGGAGATGGCCAATACGATCGCGAACATCCGCGCCTTAGACAATACTGCCGCAGGACTACCATGATTGATTATGTATATATTCCTGCTGGCCCGCTGAACCAAAATTCGAAGATTTTTTTTATCTTATAATTTGTCAATGGATTGAGCAAAAGGATAGCAAGAAATGTCTGTAATAAAAATAATTCCATGGGATTAAACATAAGAAAGGTTTTGTTGATAGGAAAAATAACTGCTGTAAAATTTCCATTTCTCAGGTACCATCAGCAAAATAAGTGGTCTATCAATTTTTAAAAAAGTTCCTTCAAATGAATATGTCGCTAAAGTCGCAGTTTCAAGTTTCAAGTTGACATCTATTGGCATTATTGTTTTATGACATGCAAACGATTATCAACTTTAGTGGTAGACCACATATTTGCCTTATAACAGAGTTATTTGATTACACTGACGTGGAGGCGGAGAGGACATCACACTACGTTGTTGTTCACTTCACTGTTCATAAAAAAAAACTAAATCCAATTTTTGCATAAAACAATAAAGTAATTGGTTAAAAACTATACACCAGTATGTGTACCTACTTTGTACCTTAGCGGAACTGTAAAAGTAATTAAAATGAATTCTGTTTAATCGATGGCAGTCAATTTAAAGACGTTGAAGAACATAAACCGTGTGAGCCGCATTTTTATTTCCGGATCGAGGTAGGGGGTGGAAGGCGCGCCTAGAGTAAGTAGAATAGGATAAAACAGATCTCCGCGGTATTGGAGGAGGGGATAGGTGGTACAGTTCGGTCGGAACAGTTCTGCGAGCCCGTGGCGGCCCGGATTGCCAGTGCCGGTCGATAGAGCGAGGGGGCGTGGGTGGGGCCGAGCAATACTGCACAGGGTGGTGCCCTCGCTCTCACCCCGAGGTCCCAAGCGGCAACTTTCACGTTGCATAATAATGTTACAAACACCCTGTGTCCACGTTACCCGACCCTCCCCACCCTCCACACCGAATAACGACTCCTGTTCAATACGATGCGCAAGATCCATTTTTAACTTATCTGTTTATAAACCCAAAAGACATTTTGTTTCTCGAGAAAGTTAAAACTAACAACAGGGAATAACGCCAGAAGCCGGAATCTTCAAACTATTTATTTTTGCAAGATTACTAACTCAGACTTAAGACTTGAATGACACCTAGATACAACACTGTATTGAAAATGCCATGACGAAAATTTGGTATGTACGTGGATACTGAGAAAGAGCAATCTTTTTGTTCATTGTTAGATTGTTACGCTATACCTAATACCTAGTCATCGACCTTTTCGTATAATCTTTTAATAATAATAATAATAATATTTATTTCAGATTTAAATCCATAGATTTGTTAGTAGATACAGTCATTCTTATAGACTAAGGGTTAGTAGTACAGTCAAGTCCTATATAAACGACGTAAGTCTCGACTGGTGCATTTAGGCTCAGCCAATGTTTTATTAGTGGGCTGCCCCAACGGTGAGCGACCGTGCTCAGGATGCGGTTAATGTCCGTCCGACCGAAGTTATTTTCACAAACTTTGTCTTTGGATGAAGAACAAAGGTCACTCAAAAAGACAAAAGGAATCAAAAAGACTGAAAGTTTCAAAGGGACTCGGGAATTGAAAACATGTGTTGAACCAAGTAGAACGCATTCCATTGCAATGGCTAGGCTGGAGCATGTACACAATAGGAATGAAGTGGCGAGTGGCCGGCCTTTGCCCAACAGTGAGACACTAGATCATGATGAAATGTTGTTTGCTATGCTATGTTAAATTGAAAACCATTTTGAAGTCGACGTAACTCGTCATTATCGATTTTAAATAACAATAACACTGATATCATCTGTGAACAATGAATCCAACTAAAACATGAATAATAAATAACAAGTAAATACCTATATCTAATAATTAAATGTTCAAGTCGTGCATCAGGTACACTTTCGAAATATCAACCTCAATAATCTCGCGGCATTTCAAAGTTCAACCCAGCATAATGTCAAAATATTCCCACTAGCTACAATTGTATAGGTACCTACTAAACTTACTTATTATTCTTAGTATTTTTGTTCAAGGTCAAACGATTGATATGAGAAACTGCGGCACACGAATGACAAATCTATTATATTATGTATAGGTAACCTATCGAATCATTTGATTGGCACTGTATAATAGCAACTGTAAAACGGCTTCTAAAAACAGAGCATTCAGCTATTTTAAAGGGTGATTTTCATTTAACTGAAAACAATAGGTAGATGCAAAACATTTATCACTAAAAACATGGATTGAAGTACTAAATACGTACCTACTTATTACTGAATTTAATTTTATTATTTGACTGTAGTGTTGCGAGTCGAACATTCTCCAAGCAACACGCAAATAAAATGCGGATTTATGGAGTCATACCATACGATAGCAAAGTAGGCGCAATGGAGTTGTGCGCATCACCCCGAGCCCCTCTGTGGAGGGCGACCGGCTGGCATTGATCGCGGTGGAAAGTATGGCAGCGCCGAGCATGCCATTTGGTAGACCTCGTTCTGTTCTAATCAACCAGGGCTACTATTGGACACCGGCATGAAGATAGCGATGTCCTTGAACATGCTTTGTATGTGTCTCGATATTAGACTTGTCATTAAAAAAAAGACGCTAATTGAGGTTCACAGACAGTAGGCATTAAAAACAGCTGGTTTACGAGTACATACAAATGGAATGCCACTAATAATAATTCCTTAATTAGAGCACTGCAGACTAAATGCAGTCATGATGTGTAAACAAAAAATCTAATTAGGTTATGTTTATAATGCGTTTACAATTTTGCAGTAGGTACAATCACTTTTGACCTTAAGTGACTAAGATATTAGGTAATACTTAGATACTCGTAAGAATACTCGTAAATAAACCGTTAATAGCATTGAATTAACAGTATCACTTGATGACTTTTTAAGTGTTTGTCTATAAAAAACATATTATTAAAAAATATATTTATGGTATATTAGACAGAATCCTGTAAATGCTATTTATTAATTTTCGCTTTGAGAATAGTTTCGAAATTTATTATGTGTAGGGGTTTTTGGGGGAGCAAAGTCGAACAACCTAAATCTTGTCTCTGGGAAAAAAAGCGTTGTTACAAATTCGCAAACATCGAGTTCGCCCAAGTACTATGTAACAATGTAAGTACCTAAGAAGAATTGGATAACAGTAATCAGCTAATTTGCAGTTAATTGTGGCACGGCATAGTGATGTACAGTACCCGGCAATAAAGATTGCACATTGGTCTTTGGAGACTGCTAATTTCGGCTTCGTAGAGCGCTGTCACACACTACTTAGACGTTTGTCAGTCGTTGTTGTATAATGTCATGTACGCTAATATTTATTTAGTATTTAAATCTCAGTCTCACCTAATGTTTTGAAGTTAGCAAAATAAAGAAAGAACAATATGAATAACGACAGTCTGCGATATAACTATAAAACTATTGTTTAAATTTTAACATCAGCGATGTCATGTAGCCGATGAAACGGCGTCTCCTCAATAATAATATCAAGATTACGTACGGATTCCTCGAACAAAAACACGTAGGTAGGTAGGTAAGTACAGACGCAAAGCCATGAGCAACGCGGCGTTGCCAGCTCTCGCCGGGCGCCACACAACTACATTTACTCAACAGCAGCCAACATGATAGCTGGCGCGCGTTTGTTTTTGAGCGAGTTGATTATCGGTTGACTGGCTGGCCTGGCAGAGAAGGCAGTTGAACGGGACGGCCGCACGGCCGGCAGTCAACCAAGGTTTTGCTTGTGGAAATAGCCATGTACTTTAAATAAAACTTTGACGTCAAATATTTCAACATATTTTACCTTCTTACTCAAAGTCATAGATCATTCTTTATCCCGCTTTAATTAACTATATTTACGGAATGGTAGTTTGTGTAACTATATGTTAAAAAAATTAAGGAAACTATAGGTCTGTTTGTATTTCTTTGTCTACAATTTCATGTTTATATATGACTGTTTGTTTCTCAATAAATAAATAAAAATTAAAAAACCGTCCAAGTGTGTGTCGGGTCATGCGCAGTATTAGGTTCAGTATTAACGTGCGGTATATTAAGTTTTGGTCGTTCAAACTGATTAAATGATTTTATTAACTACATAAGTTTGAACAGAGCATTTTAATAGTAGATTATCTCATCGTACTCACCGTATCTATCTAAAAAGGCAGCAACGCTAGCAGAGACGATAGACGAGGGTGGCCAAAGCTACCGTCTACACTCAACAGCATCATGTGGTGTTTACTTACTTATAGACACTTCATGCGATAAGTATCACATCATATTCGACAGGAGATATATGACATTCTACAAGCTAACAACTTTTAGTTTGTCAAAAATATCAACATTTTTCTGACTATCGGGCGTGTAGGTAGGTAAATCATCCGGGCAGCGATAAATGCACTTCAATCCATACTTAATATTATAAATGCCAAAGTGTGATTGTATGTATGTTTGTCCGTCGTTCACGTCGAAACAGAGCGACGGATCGACGTGTTTTTTGGCATAGAGATAGTTTATGGGCCAGAGAGTGACATAGGCTACTTTTAATCTCGGAAAAATGCAGTTTCCGAGGGAACAGCGCGCGATAACCGAACTCCACGCGGGCGAAGCCGCGGGCAAAAGCTAGTTGATTTTTAGGATCTTGAATCCCATGAATTTTAGGATATGCCTACTACGCAATAGCAGAATTATCTATATCGTAGGGCCCGGGCCCACTTAGCGTCTTTCGAGCGTCGTCGTCGGGTAAACACCCGCGCAGCGTCGACGTAACGTTCACGTTGCGGCGCCGCGACGCCAGTGGCGTCTTTCGGCCGCCAGCGTCCCTGGGCGCAGCGTCGACGCGGCGTCCGCGCAGCGTCGCCTCGACGTCAGGTGACGAACTGTCCGTCTAGCTCTAGCCAGCGCCAGCGCCAGCGCAGCGCCCCTCCCCTATTGACGCCGCGTCGACGCCGCGCGGGCGTTAACGAGATGCTGGCGTCCGAAAGACGCCACTAGCGTCGCGGCGGCGGCGCAACGTGAACGTTACGTCGGCGCTGCGCGGGCGTTAACGAGTCGACGACGCTCGAAAGACGCTAAGTGGGCCCGGGTCCGTACAAACAAAACGAGTCGGTTAAATAAATTTGAAAGGAAGGGCGCCACATTAGTGTGTAAAATTTGTAGGTATGTCATAATGCGAATTGTATGTGTATACTGTATATGTATGTATGACTCTTTATTGTACATAAAACACATAACAAAAACAGATTATTGTATTGCATACCTAATTCTACATCATCATTAAGTACCCCATCGTGTTAATAATTTATCGCAATGAAACACGCAGCACATTTTTAAAATGGAAGCGCTTTTCAGTCGCAATTCGCAATAGATACGTGGGCATTGACTTGTGGTATCAATATTAGCTTGACCTGTTCTGTCCAAAGTCAACTCTCAATGATACACCAACCATTAAATAAAAACATTTTTATTTTCTTTTGTAGATAGGTAGGTACATATAATGACAAATACCATAATGTTACATTTTATAATTCATCTTAGGTATTAAAATCAAGATTTGTTTAATTTTATGCAAGTGTTAATTTTTTAGACATTAATGTAATTTTAATTTTTCTTGCCTGAAACACAGGATTATCCTAGTTCAGGCATCATGTGTTACTTTTTCCTTTTAAGTAAGATTTATTTATTTATTTATTTATTATTTATTATCATAATTTCAGTAGGTAGTACACCGAAAATAAACGTAAATCTCTATTACCTAGGTTTTCTGTACTACTTACTATGCGTTGGTGTTCAAAAAAGAGTTATTGTATATATTGTATTGTTAATACGTAAATACCTACACCCCAGGCCAAAAGTGTGTGGAAACAAGGTTACAATGACAAAAAACCGTGATTGTATTTTATCTGTGATTCAAAAACAAGAGTAAAAACAAGATTTTAAAAGAAAATAACTAAAATTCTCTTTAATAAAATTGTAAATTCAACACTCGTAGAAAGACAATTAAAAAGATCGATTTGTAACTTCTTGAGTCCATAAAACTAATAATTTAAAATCTTAATCATAATTACACAAACAAACATCACGCCTGTATTCCCAAATGGGGTAGGCAGAGCACACGAAACGGTACCGCTTCGGAGCCACTTTTAGCACTTTAAGGTTATTATCATAATTAATCTCTCATTTATCCAATTACTACACTAATTTTGTTTGGATTGGAATATGAGTGAAATTCTAGGTTGGAATGTTATTTGCCACTTAAGTAAGGCTAAACGGTGTTTGCAAGAATAATCGTTACTTACCAATCAATATTCCATTAGGTCCCATCACGTTTAAACGAGTCTCTAGTGTTACGTTACATGCATATTACGTTTCTTCACTTAATTTTATTTGAATTTAATTAATTGATTATAAAAATCTGATAGGTTAAATTTATTTCGTATAACATATGTAGTTCTTTATGTTCAAATATTTTACGCCTGTCTGTCAGGCTACAACTGAAATATACTTCCATATATTTAGACCGCCGCAACTTTATTTGAGTAAAACGAAACGTGCATCAAGTGTCACCCGCACCATGCTACAATTGCTACAATGCCAATGAAAGCACTGTAAGAAAAAAAACTTTCGTTTCCATACTTTTGGCCTGGGGTGTGCCTGCATGAAGAATAAATTTAACTTCAAGTTGCAAAACATCGTTTTTACGATGTGATCTAAAACGAAACTAAAGATAGTTTTTAAACAATTGATGAAAGTAACATAAAAACCATTTCCACGCTATTTAGAAATCCTTATGCAATCACAAGATAATATCCTTTCCATACCATCTATAAAACATCTGCGTCTTATATAGTCAAAATAAGGTGCAATCATAGCAAGCAAACTAGATCGTATAATACTGCGGTGGGTGTCTAGTCTAACCGTTTACAATAAAACAGAAATGACTATTCCTCGATAGCTTCAGCTGTCTTTAGAACGTTTTTTTCCTTCGAAAAGGCCACTGGGTCAAAACATTTAATTTCCTCTACTGTATTTACTTAACTGTGCTTAATGAAACGTGCAATATGTATTTAAGTCGAAATTTAATATTAAACATGACCGTGAAATCACGAGTACACGTGGCCACCACCGCTACCGCTAGAGGTTCGTGTAGATGCGAGAGTTTAGAATGTTTAGATCAGAGTTAAGCGATAGCTTCTCGTCAGTATATTTTTGCTCGTGGCGAGTTCGACGACCTAACGCTCCCCGCCCGCGCAGCCATGCTGCTTTTGGAGCGCGACATTGCAAAACAGTGGTAGGGCGTTAGCTGAAGTTGCCAGCTTGCCATTAAACTGTACGTACACTTTGCCATTGAAACGGAACTTTATTGTTGCATGATGCATTTTTGACGTGCCAAGATGATTTAAGCACGCGCTACGGAGTGAATCGTATTTTTTAATACCTTATAACGTCTCCGAAAACATTGCTAATTAGCAATTGTTAGAAGCCGACTTAAAAAACACGTAGGTATCAATGCGTGACATGATTTACCTATCTCATAATTCTTATCTAGATAGGAACAGCAAAAGTATGATACAAGAAGATAAGAAAATATCGTAAGTCGTAAAAAAGAACAAAAAAATAATTCATTGTTTATTGTAATACTTTTTAAGAGATAATACACATGAACAAGGAAACAAAGCCTAATTCATACATCGATTAGGTTTTAGAAAAGTAAAATGCACAACAACGGCCTAGCCAGCCAAACGTTAAACGGTAACCTTTTCGTGAAGTACAAAACAGCTGCTGAACGAACCATCGGCCCCTTTTATTTAATGTCAGTGTCCCCTCCGCGTGTTCAACGCGTATAAACATAAATTAGACAATTTGTTCAAGACCCTTTCTATTTAAACGCTACTGTTTACGATAAATATATATATGTCTAATCGCACACAAAATGAACGTTGTGATGAAACGTTAACAAATTCGTAACATATCAAGACTGACTTGCTGCATGAATATTGCTCATAGCAACAGTAATTTTCATTTGAAAGGTCATAGCAAGAAAGAAAAATTAACAGAATAAAAATAAGGAAACCTATAGATTTGTTAAGAAAAGTATTTAGAGCTCTACCACAGAACGTTAAATTCATATACGTACACGGTATTATTTTTGATTTCCGTTAACTTTAAGAGAACATTCAACAGGTCTACTTATGTGTGTGAAACTGTGAACCTAGCATATCATTTTCTACAAGCTTGATATATATATTTCTTGCACACGTCAGCATCTCAGCAGTTCTCAGTTGCTAGATCACAATAAATACGTTAAAAAAATGCATAGTTCTACAGTTCTCGATACATTTTATACAGATAGTTCTGATAAATTTAATAACCTAACCAACAAAAAGTTGGAAAACCCCCAACTTTGTCACTTCTAAAGTGCAATATATCTCAAAAACGGCTGAACCGATTTTGATGAAACATGTCTAAGAACCATCGGTAGAAAACCTGATTTCAAGTAAAAAAACCGCATTAAAATCGGTCCACCCGTTTTTGAAAAACACAAAGCGTTGGCGGGAAATACGCGTGGGGTGGTTATGTGTGCCCTCTTTCATGTTAGCTCGAATATTACAACCGGCACCGCCTTCGCGCCGCACCGCACCGCTCCGCATGTGTGTAAACCTAGCATATCAATTTTTAGAATCTCAAAATGTAATTGCTGTTCTAGTAGCATCCCGAATAGTTCTACAGTTTTGGATAAAAAAAATTTATAGTTCAGTTCAAATAAAAAAAAAAAGATTTTATAAAAATGAGATGCTAACTTCGCGTGCACATGTCAGCATCTCAGCAGTTCTCGGTTGCTAGACCACAAATACGTAAGAAAATGCATAGTTCTACAGTTCTAGATACATTTCATAGATAGTTCTGCTAAGTTAAAAAAAAAAACTTAAAATAAAAAATGAGATGCTAACTTCACGCGCACATGTCAGCATCTCAGCAGTTCTCCGTTGCTAGACCACTAACACGTACAAAAATGCATAGTTCTACAGTTCTAGATACATTTTTTATATAGTTCTGCTGAGTAAAACGAATAAAAACGTAGAGTTCCTCTATCTAGATGCAAAACAGCAAAGTTCTAGGTACCAAACCAGAACATACCACATATAGTGATATGATATGACTCTGTGCAGAGTTCTGGTCAGCATCTCAGCAGTTATCGGCTGCAGCACTACCAGTAAGTATGAAAACGTAGAGTTCCTCTATCTAGATGCAAAACATCAACATTTCTAGGCTCCAAACCAAAACATACAACATGTAGTGATATGATATGACTCTGTGCAGAGTTCTGGTCAGCATCTCAGCAGTTATCGGCTGCAGCACTCCTAATACGAATGAAAACGTAAAGTTCCTCTATCTAGATGCAAATCAGCAAAAGTTCTAGGTACCAAACCAGAACATACAACATATAGTGATATGATATGACTCTGTGCAGAGTTCTGGTCAGCATCTCAGCAGTTATCGGCTGTAGCACTACCAATACTAATGAAAACGTTAAGTTCCCCTATCTAGATGCAATATATCAACAGTTCTAGGCACCAAACCAAAATATATAGTGATATGATATGACTGTGCAGAGTTCTGGTCAGCATCTCAGCAGTTATCGGCTGTAGCACTACTAATACGAATAAAAACGTAAAGTTCCTCTACCTAGATGCAAAACATCAACAGTTCTAGGCTCCAAACCAAAACATACAACATATAGTGATATGTTATGACTCTATGCAGAGTTCTGGTCAGCATCTCAGCAGTTATCGGCTGTAGCACTATCAATACGAATGAAAACGTAAAGATCCTCTATCAAGATGAGTCAATCACAGATATCAAGCACAGAGTCATATCATATCACTATATTATGTTTTGGTTTGGTGCCTAAAACTGTTAATATTTTGCATCTAGATAGGGGAACTTAACGTTTTCATTCGTATTGGTAGTGCTACAGCCGATAACTGCTGAGATGCTAACCAGAATTCTGCACAGAGTCATATCATATCACTATATGTTTTGGTTTGGTACCTAGAACTTTTGCTGTTTTGCATCTAGATAGAGGAACTTTACGTTTTTATTCGTTTTACTCAGCAGAACTATCTATAAAATGTATCTAGAACTGTAGAACTATGCATTTTCGTACGTGTTAGTGGTCTAGCAACGGAGAACTGCTGAGATGCTGTCCAGAACTCTGCATAGAGTCATATCATATCACTATATGTTGTATGTTTTGGTTTGGTCCCTAGAACTGTTGCTGTTTAGCATCTAGATAGAGGAACTTTTCGTTTTCATTCGTATTGGTAGTGCTACAGCCGATAACTGCTGAGATGCTGACCAGAACTCTGCACAGAGTAATAACATATCACTATATGTTGTATGTTTTGGTTTGGAGCCTAGAACTGTTGATGTTTTGCATCTAGATAGAGGAACTCTACGTTTTCATACTGACTGGTAGTGCTGCAGCCGATAACTGCTGAGATGCTGACCGAAACTCTGCTCAGAGTCATATCATATCACAATATGTTGTATGTTCTGGTTTGGTACCTAGAACTTTTGCTGTTTTGCATCTAGATAGAGGAACTCTACGATTTTATTAGTTTTACTCAGCAGAACTAAATAAAAAATGTATCTAGAACTGTAGAACTATGCATTTTCGTACGTGTTAGTGGTCTAGCAACGGAGAACTGCTGAGATGCTGACATGTGCGCGTGAAGTTAGCATTACATTTTTTATTTTAAGTTTTTTTTTCAAACTTAGCAGAACTATCTATGAAATGTATCTAGAACTGTTGAACTATGCATTTTCTTACGTGTTTGTGGTCTAGCAACCGATAACTGCTGAGATGCTGACCAGAACTCTGCACAGAGTCATATCATATCACTATATGTTGTATGTTTTGGTTTGGAGCCTAGAACTTTTGCTGTTTTGCATCTAGATAGAGGAACTTTACGTTTTCATTCGTATTAGTAGTGCTGCAGCCGATAACTGCTGAGATGCTGACCAGAACTCTGCACAGTCATATCATATCACTATATGTTGTATGTTCTAGTTTGGTACCTAGAACTTTTGCTGTTTTGCATCTAGATAGAGGAACTCTACGATTTTATTCGTTTTACTCAGCAGAACTATATATAAAATGTATCTAGAACTGTAGAACTATGCATTTTCGTACGTGTTAGTGGTCTAGCAACGGAGAACTGCTGAGATGCTGACATGTGCGCGTGAAGTTAGCATCTCATTTTTTATTTTAAGTTTTTTTTTCGTTAAACTTAGCAGAACTATCTATGAAATGTATCTAGAACTGTAGAACTATGCATTTTCTTACGTATTAGTGGTCTAGCAACGGAGAACTGCTGTGATGCTGACATGTGCGCGTGAAGTTAGCATCTCATTTTTTATTTTAAGTTTTTTTTTTGTTAAACTTAGCAGAACTATCTATGAAATGTATCTAGAACTGTAGAACTATGCATTTTCTTACGTATTTGTGGTCTAGCAACCGAGAACTGCTGAGATGCTGACATGTGCACGCGAGTTTAGCATCTCATTTTTATAAAATCGTTTTTTTTTATTTGAACTGAACTATAAAAAAAAAATATCCAGAACTGTAGAACTATTCGGGATGCTACTAGAACATCAATTACATTTTTAAATTCTAGAAATTGATATGCTAGGTTCACACATATACTAACTCCACTTCCATCCATCGCCTCAGAAAAACTCGGACAAATACGACAAAGTTCGACCCATCGACTTGAAAAAAGGTCAGTTTCAGGTGCTGATGACAGAAGTGAGTTAAGACACGTTAGTGCTTGAATAACAGGGGAATTACGATGCGACACAGTACGAGTCTTTGGTACTGCAAGCAGACTATGGTTACGTGGTCTGAGAAGATTTTTTGGGGAAAATGGGACTGCCAATCTTACGAGCATCGTCACCAGATCAGGGCAATCTGAATTGCCTCGCAAGATGTCACTTCGAGAGAATTGAAGCCAATTTGACGAAGAATAAATTTTGTCGGGTACAACAGAGGATGGTATCCATACATTTTTTTGTAAATGAACCTTAAGAAAGCTTTTTGCACTTTTTCAAATAAGGGTTCCATACAACAGCACCCGCCTCGAGTTTGCTTCGCACCAGAGCAGTATCTAGTAATTTAAACTAATATAATCTAATCTAATCCAATCTGATTGCACTGGCGTCATGGAACTCCCGCGCGTTCCTCATAACGAAGCCCAATCTTTTAAAAACAGTCGGCGGCTATGTTCTTGATATGGTCATGGAATGTAAGACGGGTACCGAACAGAACACCTAGGTCCTTCATCTTTTCGACACGAGCTAATATTTCCGGCCCTAACATATAGCATGCAATGGTCTCAATGTGCGACTGTAGGGTCATGACAAAACATTTGGCCACGTTAAAGTGCATTCCATTAGCGACGCTCCAGTGATACACAGAGGTTATATCTTCCTGCAATGCCGCGCAGTCGAACGTATCCTCCACTTCATGTATGAGCTTTAAGTCATTCGCATAAAGAATACATTTAGAATGCTTCAAGACTGTCTTAAGATCATTGATCATGATGCCAAAAAGTAGTGGACCAAGTACAGAACCCTGACTAACACCAGTGCCCGTAGTGTAAGTTTTCGGTTACAAATTACGTCTCGATCGCGTTCGCGTTTAAGTCTCACTTTGTATGCAAACACGAACAGCGCCTCTAGCGGAACGTTTGCGATGTTCGTGTTTCCATGCAAATTGAGATTTTAACGCGAACGCGATCGAGACGTATTTTGTAACCGAAAACTTACACTAGGGGTACAGATCGAGTCGGATAAGATGACGAAATGAAGCATCCATATTTTACATACTGCTGCCTGTCACGCAAATAACCATCAAACAGCTTGAGAAGTTTCTGCGAAAAACCAATACCGCACAGCTTATTCTGCAATGCAAGATGTCATTGTCGATGCGATCAAAGGCTTTTTTAAAGTCGAAGTAGAGGACATCAACCTGTTTGCCCGTATCCAAAATTTTGGAGATGATGTTTGTAACAGTCAAGAGGTTGGTTTCAACTGATCGTTTTGATCTAAAACCATGCTGTGCGTTACTTAGATACGGATTAGCTGTGCTGATATCCGCTTATTTAAAACAATATCTTTGGTAGCGCAGATAGTATGGCTATAGGTCGGTGGCCATCAACGCGCCTTTGTTTTGGGTATAGGAGTAACTAGAAAGTGATAAATTTAAAATGAAATAAACAGGGTGAACCAACAAATCTTTGCACCCTTTTATTATAAAGGCTGCGACGTTATCCGATCCCAGCTTCATAATAGCCACTTCGACTTCTTGTGGAGTTATGATATCAATGTGAATAAGGTTTGCGGAGTGTAATCCATCAGACTTAATAGCAGCAACAGGATCAAGTACTGGTGTATTAGATAAAGACACTAGAGAAGAAATTGGCAAACGCACCAGCTGTTTCCTCCCCTCATACTCTTTCCCGTCATATATAACGCTGGACGCCTTTTGATTTTAGGCTACCTATATGTATCCAAAAAGCGCGAGGATCACTTTTTATTCTTTCCTGCAAACTGTAAATGTAACAATCATACGCGCTCCTTATACGATTTTTAATATCAGATCGCAATTTGGAAAATGCATTATAGGAAAGCAAGCAATTACTGGACTTCCATTTTCGATGAAGCTTTGCTTTACGAATAAACAATAATGCGAGTTCGCACACCTCCCGGCAGACAATTGCGTTTTTAAAAGAGCAAAACGTCGAAAATGTGGAACACCCGCCGTACAGCCCAGACTTAAGCCCTAATGATTTCTTCACTTTTCCAAAAATCAAGCAACGGTACCGGACGCCTGAAGAAGCTGTTGAGGCATAGGTTCAAAACATAGTTTTAGTGCTAGTTTTAGTCTTTGTTTTAGGTGGTACTTATGGAGCCAAAATAAACCTTTCTTGCTTTCTTTCAAAAAACGGCCATTTTGGAGACCCCGACTTCGGACTCGAATAAATGTTTCGAAAACTGGTTCGATCGAATGAAAAAGTGCATTACATATCACGGTGATTACTTTGAAAAACAACAAATACCATTTAACTCTTAAATTGTCTTTAGTTTTTCCAAACGAAAAACTTAAAAGGCAAGCCTCGGTAACACCACGTGGTTAATTAGTTGTACTTTTTTCAGTACGCTAATAACATATCTACCACTTAATAATATTTAACATCATTGTATGTAAATGCAATGTTTGATTCAGGGACTCTTGGTAAATGAAAAGGCTCGAAATGGCCGACAAATAGCTCAGTCACCCTAACTGTCAACCGTTTGAAACATCGCTGTTTACTATTCTGGGTCAACATCGATTGTTCAAAGCACAAAGCAACATGTAGGTACCTATTCCACGCGTAAGTCTTGAAACTGGTATTATTTACCTGTGCATCTGGTTAGATAATTAAAACATTCATCAAAAACAGGGTGGCACGGGATAATCATCAAGATAATTGTCTTGACAATATCAATGAATTTAATGATAATAAGGTTTAGGGGCTGTTTCACCATCTATTGATTAGCGTTTACCGACGGTTAAATGTGATGCCGTCTCCGTCTATTCCAACAAAACAAATAGAGATGGCATCACACCTAACCGTCAGTTAACACTAATCAATGGATGGTGAAACAGCCCCTTATACTTGCATAATGATATGTTTAGTCTATGGACTACTGTCCACGTAGACCGTATGAAATGAACGCACGACATCGTTAATTGACGCTTATGTGCAGCTTGCTTGGATCCTGTGTGGGAAAGAACGAAACTGCGTCCACGGAGATGCAACGCATCGTCAAGCAGCTCGAGTTTCGTTCCATTCTACGTAGAATGCAAGCAAAGCAAGCTGCACACGCGTCAAATGACGATGTCATGCGTATGACGAGCGTTCTACGTTGGACAGAGGGCCTATGATGTGTGTCCTAAACCAATTTGTTTTTTTTTTCTTACTTTTTTTTGGCAGTGTTAGTAGCCAGTAGCAGATATTTTTACCCGCGATCTATCTGTCAAATTTCGGGTGGGTGCCAAGGTTGGCCAACCAAACACATGTTTTTTTTTTAATGTACGGCTAGATACTGTTTTTGGTAGGATTGGTAGCAACCATTTTTTGTACGCAATCTGTCAAGTTTCATAAGACCGTCAGGTTAAGCAACCTAACACTAGATTTTAATACACTATGCAGGCTAATTTTATAGCAAAATTATTTGTGTTACCTCTTTGGTGGTGCAATAAGAAAAAATCTAAAACAATGCAATATAGGAATTTCATAATTTTTTTCTGCTCTAGAGCAGAAAAGTCCCGCTTTGTGCTGGGTATTTAGTGCGGTTATGATGAAATTAAAGCATAGTTGGAAGAAATAGCAGATTGTTGCACCAAGCAGAAAGTTATTTATTATTGCACCGAGTGCCGATTTGATTCGTGAGCGATTAAAAAGCACGAGGGCAATATAAATTACTTAATGCGAGGTGCATAATCTGCTTTTCTTTCAACTATTACAGGAAAGGAATAGTAGGCAATGAAAGAAATGTCACTAGCACTCGATGATTCCATTCGCACTCTCAAAAAATGACGACTGAAAATTCGCAAGGTTCCCGCCAATTTGTTTTTATTTTTTAATATCTTACTTTTTTTTTGCAATTAGTATATATAGCAGATATTGTTACCCGCGATTTGTCAAATTTCGGATGGGCGCCAGGTTGGCCAACCAAACAGTTTTTTTTTTTAAATATACGGCTAGTTACTATTTTTGGTAGGATTGGTAGCAAAAAATTTTTGGACGCAATCTGTCAAATTTGATAAGACCGCCAGGTTGACCTACAATATGCAGGCTAATTTTATAGCAAAAATACTTGTAATGTCCTACTATTTTAGGAGAGGGTGAGGCAAGTTGACTGGTACATACCTATTGTCCGACCAAATTTCGGCGTTAAATTAGAGTTTCCGTTTATTTATTTTTATTATTAAATTAGAGAACCGAAACCTGAATTAGATTCGTGGGATTTTGTGTGGCGATCTGGATCAAACAGTGTGGTGTATGTGTAATGTAATCACTCCAGCCAAATTCGGTTTTGATTGCTTTCGGTGCGACCGACAATACTCGTAAAAGGAAACTCGCACGTAGATTTATCATCAACAATGCTAAAAATCTCTTTTCCCAAAATGTTTAGGCATTTATTTTATGCAATATTAGATATTTTATATTGTTTAGATTTTGTTTCGATTTAATTGAAATGGAATAGGTAAATCTATTAAGAATAGGTAATATTATAATACTGATTCTAAAATAATCTGATCTATTAAGAATAGGTAATATTATAATACTGATTCTAAAATAATCTGAATAAAAAGCAGAGAACGTGTTTCTATGTATAGACGCCATGTGTTTTAACAAGAGGACGAAACGACGACGTCGTTATAACGTATGTATACATATGGTAAGTCAGCGTAGGTAGGTTTGCTTGCTTGCGCCATGACAGTGGTGTTTCGATCACTGTGTACCTACCTAGTGTACTCAGTATTTTTCAATGAAATAGGATGCAAATAAGCATATGGTTAGGAAGTACGTCAGTTACAAAACCAGACGAGGGAACAAATCAACAAATTATTTTCAAGCGTCAAAGATATCGAAAAGTAAATATTTCTTATTTTTGACTACTAAGTACGAAACGTGAGAGTGACTTAGTGTAATTATTCTTAAGAGCTCCCACGTTAACAACTATACTGCATAATGCATAGCCATACCTACGCATTTGATTATCAATGGCAGCTTTGTACCTCATACGAGTATGGCAATGACCGGATGGAAATTGTGAACCGTATTAAAATAATTCTTTCGTCCGTCCAGTTTGCGTAGTCGTCTCATTTAAATGACATTGAAGATACATTTTACATTACGACATTATACAGTTGTAATGTCGTAAATTTGTATCCAAAAGGGCAGTGTATGTATAACTGAATAGAAAGTGATATGACGCCCATAACAGCAATGAACCGAAAATCTAGCCACATCCCTAAGCGAGCGATGTGTTTGGGTTACATTACAATGCTATAGGTACCTCCCTGTTAAAATTTAGTTGTTGATTAGGCAAAATACGATGATAATTCACTAAACTCTAGCTACACATATTATTTTATTGAACAAAAACGCATCACTTCAATTATGTCTTCAATGTAATGGTAGTTTTGTTATATTTAAATCACTAGTTAACAATGTTTGACTTGACAGTGGCGGGTATTCATATGATTTTGAAAGACCTTCAAGGTGACGCTAGAATGTAAACAAATAAATAAAACTAACGTGTGAAGCCTAATTCTCTCGGGGCGTGTAATACGGGCACAGACAAGTATTTATGACTAGCAAATTGACATATAAACATTGTTTATTAAAAGCAAACATGTATTACCGTTTGAAGTGCTCCCTTATTCGATCCTCACGAATGTTATCGGGTAAATTTCCAACCCACAGGTGCCGAGTCTCTCTAACCATCTTGCTTCGAACTCCACATTAGGAATCATTCACCCGTTCGCGTCACTACGTGGCAAAAATCAATTTTGCACACCACGGTGCTTCACACATTTTGATTCACTTAACTACACCATATAAAATCCTTCGAACACATAAGTTGCACTTGACCAAACAACACTATCTTTCACTTTACGGCATTCGATAATCTCACCACAGAATCCACTTCACTGTAAACACACCACGTAATAGACGCGAGCGTACTCGTCGCAGCTCTCGAATTGACAGTGAGCCGAGCCTCGACGCGAGTTTGCCGATAAGCTCCGCCTTCTGACCGCTGCCGCGCAAAGTAGAGTGGGGTGGCCATCTTTTGAACAATAAAATTCACCCTATTCTATTTTCAAATTATGTACGGAAAACTCGGAAAACACGAGATAAAATTGAAGTATCGTTTCGAAAATGTAATGTATTTGTAACAAGTCAATGCAACTGTGTTATAAATCCAAATTCTAGAAAACTCTTCCGGTAAATCATGGTAAAATCAATATTTTTCTAAGAATACGTAATCAATTAAGTTGTATATACAATATTTAAACGTTTAAAAGCCAAATAAGTGTTATAAAACCTCAAAATTGTTATAATTATTCGAATCGTGAAAGTACCAATACAGAGGATCGCTGGCCAGCTTACCCCACGTATCGCCTTTCTCTGTCTGTTTGGTGTAGCGCGTGCCCGCTCTATCTCATAGCACTGCTATGCGAGTGTTGCTACACAAGCAATATTTACCGCTTAAATGGGTCAAAGGACCTGTTTCATTCATCACTCATTTGATATATTTTGTAACAGATAACTGTCATGCTGTCTCTGTTTATTTGTATATATATATATATATATATGATAATTCATTTTATAGCGTCATGTGCAATTAAATATTGAATTGCTTTATTTACATACTAGCAGTTACACGCGACTCCGTTCGCGTAGAATTCGGTTAATGCTATCCCGCGGGAACTGTGCATTTTTTCGGGATAAAAAACTATCCTATGTCCTTCCCCGGGACGCAAACTATTTGTATACCAAATTTCATCTAAATTGGTTCAGCGGTTTAGACGTAATGAAGTAACAAACAAACAAACCGACTTACAAACTTTCGTATTTATTATATTAGTGGAATCATGGGATGTAAGCGTCAGCGGGACGGCAGGATCAGGATACGAAGTTCGAATTTTGCACTTCGTATCGTAGTATTGGGAGGGTGCGAAGTACCTACTAGATGGGGGTAATGAAATCTATCGCAGCGCTCATAGTGGCCAAAAGATGAAATAATCTAGGCTCTGTCATCTGTCATACTCATATGAATCTGTCATCAACAAAGCAATTTGTATAGACTTTAACTACCTAATTTTATTAATAGATGTTTGTGTTATGATGCGAGCTTGAATAATTATTGAACACTGTCCCTGTTTTGTTCTTAATTCCTCTACATCTCGGACATGGCAAAAATGGAACCCTTATAATTTCGCCATGTCTGTCTGTCAGTCTGTCCGTCCTTAGCTTTGCTCAGGGACTATCAATGCTAGAAAGCTGTAATTTTGCATGGATATACTTATTATGAAAACTATCCCGACAAAATAGTACAATGAAAAGTAATTTCACCGGCTGTCTTACTCTCCACGCCGAAACACAACAGTGCAAGCACAGCTGTTTCACGGCAGGATTAGCGAGCAAGATGGTGGTAGCAATCCGGGCGGACCTTGCACAAGGTCCTACCACCTGCATTGTACAGATCCTGCTCCTGCGGGATACCGATAAATGTATAAGTACTTGCAGACGACGACACGGGCAACGGCTAGTTCTTTATAAGCCTATCTCAACGAGGGAAGAGGGAGGCTCTAATACTTATTTTAGGAAATTATAATTTGTCCGCTCCTTAAAAATACCTAAGTCGGTCTTCTAGTAGAAATACCACCAAAGAGTAACAGTAACATTTTACCTGTACCTGTCTAGAGTTATACCTAAAACCGACTAGTCATAAAGACATTTTAGGTACATACCATTTTAGGTATTGTTTTTTTAATAGATACCTACAAATCCTACAATGTTTTATTTCGGAAAAACCAAAATAAAATATAACTTAAAACTTTTTAAAATGTTTTGGTAATTATGTCAAACATTCCGTTTAAGGTCATAATGAATGAGATAACGAATTAAACGCTCAAAATCAAATTATTATAAGAACCACTAATTATAACATACATTAAGTATGTGATATTCAAATATTATGTGATATTAACAAAAGATTAGGTATTTGAAAAACCTAGTGGAAGGCCTGCCGATGCTTCGTCATCCGGTGCCATCCATTGCCATTGCCACTTCAATGCCTACTTTATGCCATTGCATATTTATTATTTTTACAGCTCTGTCGGTGATTTTAGTTCTTCGACGAATTTCCGTATTCCGGATTCTATCGCGCAAAGAAACTCCAAACATAATTATAAAGCACTCCATAGTTCTTTGTGTGACTCTGAGCCTCTCCAAGAGGCCAACATTCAAGGACCACGTCTCAGAGCCATCATGAGCCATGTCATCAGCGGCAACGGCGGCAACACACATTTTTCGAAGACTAGTTGCACCTTTACAATTAAACTGAAACAATTTGAAATATTCATAGTTCCAAAATAAATTAAATAAAACACAATCTGGTTGAATTTTGAAATGAGAAAATTTCGAATTATTTCATTTTAATTTTAAAGGTGCGTAGTTAGTATTTAGGCACTGCGGAATATTGGACGAGAAGTTTAGATCAACGAGGGCTTCCTATCGGATCGGAAGCAGCTTCTACAAAACTCGAAACTCGAAGTTCGTGTCATGCGGTCCCTCTGACACTTATACTATTTAATATGCGAGCAAGAGGAACGGTACGATACGAACTTCGAGTGACGAGTTTCGTCGTAGCCCCGCAGTAGCGATAGATTACTAAAATAGTTCTGGCGTTTTTTGTGGGGGGGGAATGTGCACACAAGTGCAGTTCCGCACACTTACATGCAAAAACAAAACTGCCACCTGTCTGTAATGACGATGTAAACACATAAATAATCCAACAAAAACACTAATAATAACAAATAATTCGTTTACAGACGACTCAAAACACACATTGACAAGTTGTTCATCGACGAAAAGTCGGATTTATCGCTTGACCGATCCGAAATTTGTACGAGAGAGCGGACTCGATGTAGGTAAACGAATCCCACAATAATATCCCATCAAAAACATTACATGTAAACAATACCTCTCCTTGCTGTCGGGTAAAAAGCTGCAAGTCTCGCAACGCAACGCAGTTCTTATAATGCTAAAAAGGTTTGAAATGCAATGTTATTGGGAGAGTGCGAAGTACTAAGTGGGGGTGATGAAATCTATCGCAGCCCTCATGGTGGCCAAAAGTAGAAATAGTTCTGGCTCTGTCATCTGCCATATTCATATGAATCTGTCATTAACAAAGCAGTTTGTATTCTCATTTTGATCTGAAAACGATATTTAATTTATTGCTAGCGATATAAGAACAATTATATAATTTTACTATTATTAAAAAAAAAAAACAATAAGATAGCTTTCTTTTCGTTTTACAGTAAAAGTACAACTAAACATGAAGTAAACAAACCCTGACAAGGAAAATAAAACACACTTTTTGAATAAATTTTACTTACCTCATTTAATTTTAATGACCAAAAATTAATTCACAACCTTTTGTCCACTCAAATCACGGTATCACAGTAATTTTGTATTATAAATTAATACGTTATAGGTTTGATTTTCGTCACAATGTCGCGATGAAATTTCAAAACGTCAGAGCATCAGAGCCAAAAAAGTTGCGGACGCTAGGTGGCGCTGATGTCGTGCACAGAGCCAATACCAAATCGGTTATTTTTCCGAGGTTATTTTTGTCAGTACCGGGCACAGATTACTAATATGTACCGGGGGGTGTCCATAGAACTCGATTTTCACAACCGTGGAAAAATACAGTTTATGGTTCTCAAATAAAGAGTAAACCAAATTATTATTTTTTTAGACTCATAAATGACTTGTTTCCCTTATCACTGTAGTTTAAACAATGAATATTGCAACGTTTTAATCAGAGTACCAAACAGATTTTCCGTCATTCTTGACGTCTTTCAACTTGAAGTGTCACATCAAGCTACTGACTTGCTACTGCTAGTACTGCTACTGACTTAAAAAAAGGCGCTGTCATCGTTCATCCACCATTACCTCTCATATTTCGTTTTCTAGAATTTTTTTACCGTACAACGGCAAAAACTACTAGACACTGGCAAAATTGTCCTCCAATGGACAGAGCCATATTTTTTTAAAGAAACAACAACAGACTTAAAAAAAAGGGCGCAGGAGCAGTAGGGCTACTACGAAATTCGAAAATCGAAGTTCGTATCATACCGTCCCTTTCACTCTCGTATAAAATAATATTAGCGTCAGCGGGACGGTTCGATACGAACTTCGATTAACGAATTTCGTAGTAGCCCTACAGGAGGGTGAGTGAGTGACAATCTGTGTTGCCAATTTAGTAATATTTACCATAATTGACGAAATTTTTAAGTAATTATGTAATTTTATTTGTAATGGGCGATGGATGGAATTTATAGAAGCGGCTGATTTTATCGGTAGGAATAAGCTTACTAGTTAATAAGAAGAATATCAGATTTTTCTGTCCTACCTATTAATTTAAAAAATTAAAATAGTTTTACTACTACGCCTAAATACAGATTTTGTCTTGGTCCTAATGAACGAGCGAAAAAAACTGGAAAATACAATGTCCACACAAAAAAAAAAAAAATCTAATGTGGCTGCCATCACAAAAGCAATGTAAATCAATTATGTAATCAATGTAATCAATTTATTATGTGATCATCTGTCTGTATCTTAGTTCATACGCAGTAAATTTAATTTAATGTTATCGTTAATTGTGCAACTATTCTAAAACTACATCTGATGATGATGACATTTCTAACCATCACTAGTAGTGATGTAACGAATGTCATTTTTTGAACATTCGCGAACGCGAATGCGAATGCAAATAATCAGTTTTTCGTTTTGGCGCCAAATTGTCTATGGCAGTCTCGTTCGAACAAAGTGCGTTCTGTTTGTACTTTCTTCCGAGAATTACCCAGTTGATTGATACGAACGCATTGCAAAGTAAATAAATAAATAATTCCAAATGATTAAGTGGAGACTGATAATGTGATTGCGAAATAATTTTTTTGTATAAAAAACATAAGAAATGAATGTATTGTGATTATGTATTATCTAATAATTGTTTTTTTTCTGATATTCATATTCGCAAAACATTTGCAGAAATTTTGCTAATGCAAATATCCGCGAATGCGAATATTCGTTACATCATAATTCACTAGTATTTTCCGGGTGTAGCAACTAGCAAACCTAGCACCACGTGCCGCGAGCAAGTGAACACGAGTTATGCGATAGACAGAGAAGCATAAAGTAGGCACAATTCTTATGCCTAAACGTCAATTTTGTACGGCAGTGAAGCTTCTGTACTTGTACTATTACTTATTCTGTGCTAAGACGTATCTTTTGTCACATCTAGCGATTATTAACGAATTGGTCGAATCGATCTTAGAGCCGATTTTTGTGTTATAACTAGCTAGCTTTTGTATATGATGATATTCTTGAGTAAAACAGGGTTTAGCACAGTTAAGCTGCTTTACTGAGATACGAAGGAAAAACATGCACTATTAGGTAGCCATCTTTTTATTCGAGACAAAACACAACACTGACATAACAAAACTCAAAAGACCATAGACTTTATTGCTACTCTAACACGCCCCTTCAATAAAGTCCATATAAAAACAAAAAACAACATCTAGGTACCACCTGCAACATTACCTCAACAAAAAATATGCTAACCCTACTACAGTAGACATAAAAAGTAAGTAAAAGCGCCCCTTCAAAAATAACAAAAGAACAACACAATACATTATAGAGACAGCCCTAACTTTTCTCTAAAATATAAGAACCTTAGACTTGCCAAAGATTTGGTAAATAGATCAGCAATTTGATGTTCACTTTTTAAATACTTCAACACAATCACATTGCTGTCTATTTTCTCTTTTATAAAGTGATATTTAATATCCAAATGCTTTACTTACCCTTTTATTATTCTCAGGATTAATTCCTATATTTATTGCAGCCTGATTATCAACATTAATTATAACTGGACTAGACACCCACTGAAAATCATGCAAAACATTTCTAAGCCAACATGCCTCAGTTATACACGAGCTCAGAGCTAATAATTCTGCTTCTGTTGAAGACGTTGAAGACAGACTTACTGTACTCTGCTTTCTGGACGACCAAGATATAGTAGAGCCAAATAGTTTAAAAACAAAACCTGTTGTTGACTTACGATCATTAACATCCCCTCCCCAATCGGCATCAACATAACCACACAAAACAGTTTGGTCATCCGCCTTATAGATAAGCTTCAAGTCTAATGTTGCATTGATGTACCTTAAGACACGTTTCAGAGCTTTATACAAAGGTTCATCAGCATAACTTTGAAATCTGCTTAAATATGAAATGCTTGTGCATAAATCTGGCCTAGTACATAAAGCTGCATACATTATTGACCCAATAATTTGCCTACACCTGTTTTCTAAATTTTTATCACAATCCTTACTTTTACTTAAGCTCAACTTACACTCCATTGGAGTCGAATGTGGTTTCGAATTTGTCATATGAAACTTTTCCACAACCTTTGTCAAATAATTTGACTGACTAAGTTTAGTGACCCCATTTGTTAAATCTTGAGTTACCTCAATACCTAAGTAATTAGTCATTACACCTAGATCCTTCATACTAAATTTACTGCTTAAATAAAGCTTTAAGTCTTGGACCTCACTTTGGTTTGAACCAAATATGCAAATATCATCAACAAATACTAATAAGTAAAGTTTACCCTCTGAGGAACATTTTGTGTACAAACAAGAATCATTTTGGGACCGAACAAAACCTTTCTCAGCTACTACTGAATCAAACTTTTCATTCCAACATTTAGGTGACTTTCTTAAACCATACAAACTTTTATTCAATTTGCCTACCTTACTATCTCTATCTTTATAGCCTAGTGGCAATTTGACATAAACTTCCTCCTTAATGTCACCATACAAGAAAGCACTTTTAACGTCCATATGATGAACTGGTAATCGTAACTTATTCGCTATAGCTAACAGAAGTCTAAAAGTTGAAATTTTAGCTACAGGAGCATATAACTCATACAACTCATAGTCATCATTCTGTTGGAACCCTCTTGCTACAAGACGCGCTTTAAATTGGTTTGGGTTTCCATCGCCATCATATTTAACTCTGTAAACCCACTTGGTGTCGATGACCTTCTTGCCTTCTGGAATTTCTACCTCAGTCCAAGTATTGTTCTCAGCCAAAACCTTCAACTCGTTTTCCATGGCTTCATGCCACTTCTCACTATGTTCACAGTGTACAGCTTCCTCATATGTTGCAGGTTCATTTAAAACACACAAGAAAGCAGTGTCACAGGAATCTAACCAATGTGGCCTTCTTACTATCCTGCCACTACGAGTCCTTACTTGTCTGTACTTGCTTTTCAGATTCCTGCTCCACTTCATCACTCTCTAAGAAATCTAGTAAAATAATCTCTCCTTCTCTGTCAACCCTTGTTACTTCTGTTTTTTCATTTATAAATACAACATCCCTTTGAATCACTACTGTCTTCTCCTTCTCTAAATAAATTCTGTATCCTTTAGAATCCTCATATCCCATAAATACTCCTTCCTGCGCCTTTGAATATAATTTCAGCCTCTTTGCTTTTGGGATATGTGTCCACACGTTTGTTCCAAAAATCTTATTTAATTTAGAAATGTCGTAACACTTTCCTGTCCATGCTTAATATGGAGTCTCACCCTCAGTGTTACTTTTACTCGTCCTGTTCAGAACATAAACAGCGGTATTGATGGCCTCTGCCCACAGCTCTTTGCTCAACTTCTCACTCAAATGCAACATCGTTCTGGCCGCTTCAACCAAAGTTCTCATTTCCCGTTCTGCGCGGCCATTTTGTTGAGGCGTGTATACTATTGATGTTTCGTGAATAACCCCTTTAGCATTAAACAGTGCCGCCATTTCTCTGTTTATGAATTCTGTTCCATTATCAGACCGAAACTTCTTTAGTTTTAAGTTTAATTGGTTTTCGGCAGTGGTGATGAACATTTTCACTTTCTCGGGTACTTCAGACTTTTGCTTTAGGAAGTAAACAGTGCGTAATCTCGTAAAATCATCTTTAATGAGCAAAAAATATCTAGCTCCTCCCAGAGATGCAACTTCAAACGGACCACAGACGTCAGCATGGACCAGCTCCAAAGGCTGCGTCGCGCAACTGTCGCTTTCACTAAAAGGTTGCCGATGCGCCTTCCCCTTTATGCATGGCACGCATTTTTCGTTGTCATCGCTGAATTGTATGTTATTACGTCTTAGAATTGACTTTACATGCTCCATATTTTGATGGCACAATCTCTCATGCCACTCACCCAAACTCACGGTTAGTGCGCATTGAGCATTACGTATAAAGTTCATAACATAAAAGTTCCCTTCCCTCACACCAGTTTCGCACAAAACGTTATTTTTGAAAATTTTACATTTGTCCTTAGTAAGGTCCACAGTATAACCCTTACTCGTAACACTCGACACAGAAAACAGATTTATTTTTAAGTCCGGCACATAAAGCACTTCGCATAGTTTATTATTAATAAATTGTACTTCCCCAACTCCTAAAACCGGCAAACGACGTCCGTCACCAACAACAACAAACCGTTCGGAAGTTTGACGAAATGACGTTGACGTAAATAAGTCGCGTTCAAAAGTCATGTGTTCACTTGCGCCACTGTCAACCACCCACTTTGACGAGTTTAACAGCTGTTGTCTATTACAACCATCGAGACTAAGTGACATTGCTTGACTTACTGTCACTGCTGAAAAAGCGTTACTTTTATGATTGTTGTGTTTATTCGAACTTTCCCCACGAATGTCCTGCCGCACAACAAACTTTTCACGCTTTGGGCACTGATATTTTAAATGTCCGGTCTTATGACAAATAAAACACTTCCTAGTGTCTGTGCTACTCTTGCACTGCTGTATAAAATGTCCAGCACGACCACACTTGAAACACTTTAGATTTCCACCACTGTCTCTGTTCTGTTTTTGCACGTAAAGAGCCACATTTTCACCCTCACTACTCTTCGACTGCATCCTCTCTTCTTCCACTAAAAGTCTTGCAACTAAGTCATCATAATTTTGTTTCTCTGGATCGACTGATTCCCAAGCAGAAACAAAATGACTGTACTTGTCAGGCAACGACATCAGGACTTTTGTGATGATAAGCTTATCGGAAATATCTTCACTAGCCTGTTTCAATAAGCTTTTAACTTCCTGCAACTTCGACAAGAAAACTGACATCTCCATACCCTCTTCGTATTTAAAACTGAAGAAACGCTGCTGAAGTAGGTGTATGCTTGTACTTGACTTCTGCTCATACACGCTCAGGAGCTTACTCCACATCTGAGCAGCGGTCTCACATGTCAAAACATGAATCATGGCACTCTCACTGAGCCTTGTAACCAACAGACTTTGGGCTTTTGCATCCCTCTTAGCCCAATCTTCCGCATTTTGAGTGGTCTTGACATCCGTGCCTTCTGCTAAGCCCAGCATATTCTGTGCCCTTAGCAGCACTTTCACTTGGAACTTCCACACACCCCAGTTCCGCGGCCCCTCGAGTTTGATGACTCCTTGATCCATTTCCCCGGTATCAAGTGCAGTCTACCGCCACAAAGACTTTGAATCTGCGAACGTCTGATGCAGTGCCTCTATCCCTAGCTCCGCTTTCACACCCAGACGCCGAAACCCCGCAGATCAACAGCTCCTCATTTGCCTTCACTCACAGCAGCTTCTGAAGCCTTCTGGGCCCATAACCTGATGATATTCTTGAGTAAAACAGGGTTTAGCACAGTTAAGCTGCTTTACTGAGATACGAAGGAAAAACATGCACTATTAGGTAGCCATCTTTTTATTCGAGACAAAACACAACACTGACATAACAAAACTCAAAAGACCATAGACTTTATTGCTACTCTAACAGTATAGTTATATCTATAAATATTCCTTATCACATCTAAGGCAGTCTCCTTTATCAAAATGCTTCAGAGTTTCTATAAGTCCAAATAATAATCAAAAAGTCCGAAAAACAAGCTACCTATCTATTGCATAGTTTGCCTGGAAGAGATCTTTCAGAAGCTATAAGGCCGCCTATTGCTTACCTGTGAAAATCTCCATATAGGCACCTGTGTTTTCTATACTGCTTACTATATATTGGTGGTGTTCGATAAAGAGTTATCGTATTGAATTGTAACTCCAATTCTACGTTAAGATCGATGTATTGCTGTCTTGATTGATCTTGTCTCATTAAAAAAAAAAAAACACAAAAACACGAAAAATTGTTGTTGTGTCAATGTTGAATGCAGTTTAATGAAATCTGCAATGGTCTTGTTAGCAACACCACCCAGATAAGCAATTTAACGTTTGACACTGACATTTACATTTGACAAGAAAGTAACAGTGAACGTACAGAACAGTTAGAATTATTATTAGTCCCCAAATCAAATTCCACAGTCCTAAATTCTTTCTTGCCGAATCCATTTACTCCAACCAAAAAAAAAAAACAAAATAAACTAAAGAAATGATCCGGAGATCGAAACCTTTACTTTGGGCGTTACGCGCAAGACGCAATGTGTTGTATTATTTGCGCAACGTCGAAACGTCACCTGCACTAGAAGACGGTATCGTAATCAGTGAGAGCTGTGTGCAAAAACTAAGGCAACTATGTGACGATGATAAGAGCTTTCTGAGATTGTGTGTGGAGAGTGGAGGCTGTTCCGGATTTCAGTACAAATTTGATTTGGATACAAAAATTCAAAATGATGATAGGTTTGTATGCATTTCTAAAGCACAGAGCAAACTGCGACTTTCAGAACTAATAAAAAATCCTTCTGATCGATCCGTTTAAACCATTTTAGTGTTCATTCAATGATTCAATTTTCTTACTATTTTTATGCCCAACATCTTCACATGATTCTAATTTAGCACAGGAAAAATAGGATATTTTGGCAGCAAAATATGTACACCAATGAAACTTTGTTTATAACTTTATCTTGGAACTAGAAATGAGGATCTGCTGAAAAAAAAATCAAGTCAAAAGTAGGATTTAATCACTAAAAACAATTGGTTAACTTTTACACTAGGTTTATATAATATTGACTATGAACATGTTTAGTTATTAACATACCCCCATATCGAAAATCATGTCAACTACTAAATTTACTGCAGGTAATTAATTAACGTTTTTTAATTATTATCTCATACTTAACATAAGCCTTGGTACTAAACCTAAAGTACTAGTATAGTTTACAATTCACAGTGAGGTAATTATTCATTATTAGGCATAATGATGTCTTGACAGAATAACCTATCTATTAATGTCTACTCTTTAGCAAATTGTTTGTGCCCTCACTCGCTTAGTTTGTAAAATTTGCATTTTTTAAACGTTGGCCCTTGCCCATAACCCCCTGGGAGGGGGTAGGACGCCTAAATTTTGGTAGGACACAGCAGATCCTCATTTCTAGTGCCAAGATAAAAGTTATAAACAAAGTTTAATTGATGTAGATGTTTTGTCGCCAGACCATCGTATTAAGTCCGACTTTACCTGTGCTAATTAGCTTTACTAAAATTGAGGTCTCCACATCAAAACAAATATTTATATTGATACTTTGTTTAGTTTTTATCTTTTTGTTGTTTCCAGTGTGTGTTCTTTTCTTGTCCAATGTGTAGTTATAGGTACACTAGGGTGAACACATATTTTTTATTCCTTTATTACATTCCCAATCTGAAGAAAATATAAGCAGGCTCAAAACCAGCACCCTACCCTATGGTCGCCCCAGGTGGTATGCATAGTTTGTAGGATTGTAAAATCAATTGCAGATGTATTGAAGCCTATTCCTTTTTATACCATTCCATTTACATGTCAATTGTCTTCAACATTTTCTTTCTGCCGGTATATTCACTGCCTGTACCAATTTCGATGATTATATCCCAACAAAAACCTGCCGTAATTAATTGAGATAATTATTTATAAAAACTAGTAATGTAATGGTAAATTATGGCTCTCTAGGCATTGTAGAAGTACTATCTCACTTCGAATATAACATTTTAAACTTTCGTGATTTTCACTCATATTCAAAATACCACTAACGGGACTTATCACGCTAACACATACGAGTAATATTTGCCTCGACGTTTCGGCAACATTACAGTGGCCGAAATGTTGAGGTAAATATTACCTGTGTGTGTTTGCATGATAAGTCCCGTTCACTCCAAATAGTTTGAAGTCAATTTGTAAATTGTCTTTTGTTTCAGAGTTTTCGAACGCGATGGTGTCAAAGTAGTAGTAGATGAAACGTCACTTGATTATATTAAGGGATCCACAATTGATTATCATACTGAACTAATAAGAGCTGCCTTCAGGGTGGTACAAAATCCAAACGCTGATTTGGGCTGTTCCTGTGGGGCAAGTTTTTCTATCAAAATTGACTAGAAGTATTAAACTTACAATAATAAGTAGCTTGAAACCAAAAAAGTTCATAGTTTAATTGGAAGGTAATCAGCTAAGCTTATTCTTTCTCACAACAAGCATCCAACAAACTCAGTGATCAGAAAATACTGTTGACCTATGTATTAGGATCTGTTTAGACAAGAAAATTTAAGAAAACCTCTGTAGAATCAGCTTAATCTTCTAGCTTTGATATTGTCATAAAAATAAATAGTTAAAAATTTGAATTATATGAAAATGACAAAAAAAGAGTAAAAAATTTAGGTACAAACAAGTAGCGCAAAAGCTATCAGTGTAGATATATAAGTAGATTTATTTTATTAATGTTTTCTGTGATATAACAATAAATAATTTTTAATATTTTCTGTTTCTGGCTATTCTTGACATAAGAAAGTATCTAAGTAAATATAAACTGAAGTTTCATTCAGTTGTTACATTATAATATAATAATTATAATAATTTACTAGGGATCATAAAACAAATAGTAGTTTCTTAAGATGAGACTTTATTCGATAAAAAGACACAAAACAGTTCACTTCTATAATATAGAACTAGATACAGAACATACAATTATAACATAGTATAAAAATTGTTTTAATTTTGAAAGTGATTTGCGTTGTCATTTGTGTGAGATACTCCTTCGTCTTATAGCTAGTGAGATTGTGGCACATTCAAGGCAGCCCACATGTTGTCAAGCTTAGTAGTCTGCTTGCTAATCTTAGGCTCGGTCTTACTGGAAGAGTTAGCAGCGGATCTGTAATGTTTAGAATGAGGGCTAAAAAACAGGCGAAATAACGCTAGATGGCGTTAGTATCGTGAGGTTTTTTTTTGACGTTATGGTCTTGTTTGCGATTGGCTAATAACTAAATGAGCGAGATCGGAACGCCAAAAAAACCGTACGATACTAACGCCATCTATTTAGCGATATTTCGCCTGTCTTTTAGCCCTAATTGGGTAGTGTCCTGGGCACAAGTCCTGGGTAAAAAAAATATCTATTTAGTCAATCATTTAGATTATAAGAAAAAATTGGACGCGTATTTTTTCTTCTGTCAATCAAGCAAAAAATGACAAAGATGCAGCACATGGGAGTGGGGCCCGTGACGTCACGCTGTGCTAAAATGTGTCGAACGGCGTGATCGTGCAGGGCTACTACGAAACTTGAAGTTCGTGTCGTGCGGTCCCTCTGTACCACTACCATGAGTTTACTTACAGTGACCGTACTCGCTAGCGACGGCGTAAATTATTTGTATGGAGAATTGTACAGCGCCCCTACAAATAATTTACGCCGTCACTATCGAGTACGGTCACTGTAAACTCATGGTAGTGGTACTGACACATACTATTTAATACGTTTAGGCAAGCGCGGCGCACTCCGCGATATAGGTGCGATTCTGTAAGTATCAAAACACCCCACGCCGGCGTGGGTTAACTCACTAGGGCTATGAGCACCGCCCGGCACGCACGCTCGCAGTCTCTCGCTCGAACTAGTCGCGCCGCGTAACGCTACGGTAGCTGTGTGATTTTCGTGAAACTGGTTCACGATGAGTGCAAAAACATATTGCATTCATATTTATTTTATTTATATATTCATATTCTATACATAACATTACACTAACTGACCCAATTTTGTTCGGAACCATATTAAGTGCGAGTGCGACAAAAGAACAGATAGGTAATTCGCGATTTACGAATGCCCACTGCGGGCGTACAAATAGAGTTGCGCCTTGCGCCCGCTCGGTCTTCCATGGGAGTGCTCCGATCTCGGTCAATCGGTCAAATGAACTAGTTCGGTCTTTTAGTTCCTTTAGCTCCGAGCGGCTCCGACCGAAACAGGGAAAGGGAAAGGGATGGGAGCGAGTTTAAGACTCGAATCGGTCATGAACTGAACTGGGAGCTAAAGATCGGAATGTTAAAAAATGAGGAGTATAATAAAAAAATTACGTTGTAATCAGATAAAAAAATCAAATATTTATTTGTTGTCGTAGTGTTTAGTTTCGTTTAACCGGGTTTCTAAGTATGGTTCTTTGGTATCGTCAAACAAGCGGACAATGTACAATGTAAAATAAATGCGTCTCCCTCGCACTCGAGCAGGATACGCTTTGAAATAATACTATTTGTCTTGTTCACATCAACCGAGCACCGCGCCATGCCGTCCGCTCCGCTCTTTAGGTACCTATTCGTTTCCTCGTTCACTCGCTCACTCCCAGCTCCCGCTCCGTTTTAGCTCCGGTCCGGAGACAAAGGAGCGCGGACCGAGACCGATTAAGATCGTTTACGAGGAACTAGTTCTATTTGGTCCGCGATGGGAATTCATTCTTTTTAGTTCTTAGTTTAGGACCGACTCAAGCCTACGTACAAAGCCTTTGAGGCAGCCGACGACGCATTCGGCACGCGACCACAATTATCCATTTTGTGACCGTCGGTGATCGTAGGCGCGTCAATTTAAAAATGCTAGAAAACTAAGTATTTGTCCGAATTTACTCTAAAGTTATATGTAAGTATTATTTTTTATTGATTAACAACCCTATCCTAAACCAAAACGTTGGTGCTGAATAATAACGACCTTCGCGTGCAGCACTAGAGTTCAATGTTGCTTGGTGGTGCGCGGTGAATTTGCTATTAAAAATTACGTAGGCATATAAAATGGCGGCTTTCGTCAACATGAAAAGAGGGAACCTTCTGTACTTGTACTATTAATTATTCTGTGGTTTAGGCACGAGAGATCCGTTCACTATAGTGAGCACATAGATACTCGAACCGTGTCTACATCGTGCTATCGAAGTTTCACAACTCGGACGCATATATGTATACAAGTTCCGAAGCTCGTCCTTCGGACTTCGGTCCCCAGGCATAACACCTGCCTGGAGAGAGATCTCTCTATTAGAGCTTCCCCCCTCACAAATTTGATTTAAATGCTTACTGCTGCAACTCTCCGTTGACTACGGGCCCTTCGTTTACGTTCTTCACATTGTGGGGCGAGTAGCGGTTGTAAAGGCCCCAGATGCTGTTCATTAGTTTGCTGTTGTACTTTAGCGGCGACAGCTCCATGACTGTAATGTTAACATAATATTTTTAGGTCAAGAGTTTAAAGTCTCGAGGATATAAATTAGGGAAGTGAAAGAGGCCTTTTAATAGATTACACGCACATACTTATACTTACGCACACTGGCATACACACACTCATTATCTCACACTCACGCACTTATGTAGGTACGTGAACGCGTGTTATTATATCTGAATTACATACATATTTAACACACGCGCACAATTAATTACTCTTGTTCAATTCAATCTAAATGTAGCATTATTGAGCGTAGGATTTAGGATTTTCGGGTTAGTCCTACAAGGAACCTTTATAGTTTCGTTATATCCGTCCTTCCGCGGTTTAGCTTAGAGATTGCTAGTGCTGGAAAGCTGTATTTTACACGAGTAGCTATACACTATACATACCTACTCATACCTATACTCATATGTTAACCGCGCCGACAGTGGTAAAATTAAATTTGGTTTTTATTTAGGGTATTGAGCATTAGTTACTTTGTGAGAAAAAATGTGCGTACAATACCCAATTAGCAGATTAATTACAGATTATTAGCAGAATCATTATTAGCCAGCTACGCTGATTGATCAGCTTGACTCAGCCATAAGTCAGAAGGCATCCGGCATTTTTTTTTTGTATTATGAGAGGGAGACAAGTACCTAAGCATGCGGGTCATGACCACCACCACCACCGCCCATTTAAGTACCTACCCCCTGTTTCACCATCCATTGATTAAATTTACTTGACGGATAAGTGTGATGCCGTCCTTTAAAGAAAGTGTAAACCCCATCAATATATGTATATATAAATATATAAATATCATGGGACACTTGACACCAATTGACCCAGTCCTAGTCCCAAACTAAGCGAAGCCTGTACTATTTAGGCAACGGATAAACATACTTATGTAGATAAATACATACTTACTTAAATACATATGAAACATCCAAGACCCGAGAACATGTATTCGTATTATTCATTCAAAATATCTGCCCCGGCCGGGAATCGAACCCGGGATCTCAAGCTTCATAGTCAGGTTCTCTAACCACTTGGTGAATGACGCAGGGCTTGTGTTAATTGTGTTTGGATTAATTGTACTCACAGTTGGTGTTAAAGATCTTGGCATTCGGGTCCCTGCCAGACTTGACGTTGGACACCTTCATATCGCGCTGGGTCTCGCGGATGCGGCCGGCGGAGAAGGCTGACGGTGGAATCGACGCCATTCCCTTTACTTGACACGCTGGAAATAATATTTACCACTATTTAGACATCTCAAAGGTGCATCTGAGGATGGGGGAAGTCGCAAACCACACAGAAGAGACGTGGGAAGGGGGCGCGTCGCAGTCGCGGCGCCCCTTGAATCAATTTTCATAGTAAATGTACTTATAGAATCGGCGTGACCCAAAGCAGACAGAAGAGACGAGGCAGAGACGCCCTGTCCTACGTCTCTTCTTGTGGCTTGCGCCTTTGTCCAACAGTGGGCGTCCTACGGCTGATACGAGTATGATGATTATGATGAAAGAATATTTAATGATAATATCATTATAGGTCTGGCAATCAAATGTACGGGATTTTACTGAATTTTCATAAAAGTTTCCAACAGTTTTTATTAATCGTAAGGTAGTGTTCATTGACGTTAAGAACATCCGTGCAAAATTTCATGTAGGTACCTACGAGTATTTAGACTTAATGGTTAAGTGTGCAATTTTGCATGGATTCCAATGGAAAATCGGAATAAAAACTAGTCTATGTTATTTCAGAGGCCTACAATGAATGTAACGCCAGTTGAAAGTATCACCTTTTTGAATTAGTACCTACATTTTGCGTACTTACTTACATATGTACATGTAAACGAGTACCTATGAAAATGCAAGACCAGCTATGCATGGATGTACGATTCAGTTCGATAAATATGAGCATACTTAATGCCCATCAAGTTATGCACAAACCGCACTTTCTGTATTTAATTATTCATACTGAATATTTATTAACTGACTTCAAAAAAGGAGGAGGTTATCAATTCGGTTGTATGTTTTTTTATTTATCCTAATGAACTGCATCGTAGCCAGAATGACAAAAAACGCTTAGCAAAATTGCTCAAATCTTTACGAGTATGTACTTTGCAGAAATTATTATGGGCACTTGTAAAACTGACATTCATGCTCCATATTTCAATAGTTTTTATTACCTACTTATGACCTTTAAGCCTTTGTTATCAACAAAGTTATATTTTGCGATATCGACAGGTGCATTTCAGCTGTCCAACAAAGGCCACCATACTTTATTGCCTATCTGCTTACATCGATCGGTACTACTATTTTCGGATATTTATTTATTACTTAGGTTAGGTACTCAAAAACTACTTAAGTAAATAAGATTAAAACATAGAAAGCGTTGGCCCTTGGGGGGTAGTTTGAGTCTAGGGGGATATAGGATAGTTTTCATCCCGGAAAATTGCATAGTTCCCACGGGATAGCGCGCGGGAGCTAGTGGCATATAATATAAACTAGATTTTTACATAACAAAAATGTTGTATTTTCAGAAGAACTCACTCAGAATAAATTAACTAAACTAAGACTTTACTTACCTAAAACTTATATACATAAAGTATTGACCTTCTTGCGTTTTAACAATCCCTGAGTCCATTTATATACTTAGGTATCTACTCGTACCTACAGCAATTTTAGTGCAACGACCTCTAGAACCGCTACTCTTAAGGCTACTCTATTGAAAATGACAGTGAACAGTCGTGCAGTGTTATCTTGGTAGTTGTTAACAAAAAGATGCAGGCGCCACCTAACCCGTACCACAAAAATTACAAGTGCTACAAATCGACATTATTCTTAAATTTCTCATACAAAAAAGTGACAATTATGTGGAATTGTTGTAGCACTTGAAATGTTTGTGGTACTGAGGCCATCAGAGGCCTTATTATCTAACTCTAACACACTTCGCATCACAATCGGTTTCACCACTTCTTTCCGTCACATGGCATACGACGAGGGTAGAAAGAGATGGCGAATGCGATCGCAAACGTCAGCTCGTCAGACAATATGGCCTCAGACCCCAGTATCAGTACCACAAACGTTACAAGTGCTACAATTGTACACAATTGTCACCTTTTTGTATGAGAAATTTAACGATTACCTAAGTATGTCGATTTTTAGCACTTGTAATTTTTGTGGTACAGGGACACTTGACACCAATTGACCTAGTCCCAAACTAAGCAAAGCTTGTACTATGGATATTAGGCAACGGATATGTGGGTGAAAGGTTAATATAAACGCCCATATAAACATACATAATATACTTTATATATGAATAAATGGATATTAAACATCCAAGACCCGTGAACAAACATTTGTACCAATTATTCATACAAATATCTGCCCCGGCGGGAATCGAACCCGGGACCTCAAGCTTCGAAGTCAGGTTCTCTAACCACTTGGCCATCCGGTCGTCAATGCGATGTCACTATGACTTTTTCTACGAAAAGGTAGGTAAGTACCTATCGACGAAAAACTGCCATTTTCGTATGAATCTTTTTTCTGTTGTTTAGATAAAAATGAAGAGGCAAAATATTAATCGAATCGAACTGTAGTTATGTGTTTATCTGTTTATTATTTGCGTGTGTTTCTTTTTCTTTTATCACAGCGCACTTTGTCACGCTGTGATAAAATCCGTATTTGGCCAAGTGCCGACTGTAGCTACATAGAGAGAGAGAGAGAGTAGAGGAAAACAGACAGACAGACAAACAAAAGCACACATCGCGTTAGATCGAACGAAAATGTTTTGTAACTTTATAGTAGGTAGTAAAATCGAAATGCATACGTAGGCAGTAAGTACTAATCTACTACTTAGTTTATGTAGATTGTAGATAGGTACATGTAGTAACTAACTAAGCACTGGCCATTTTTTTCGGGTTAAAATTACCTTTACACAGATTGAAGAATATATCGGACACCAAGGTGGCCTCGTAGAGCGCTTCGATCTTAAAGGCGGCTTCGTCCAGGCTCCCGCTGAGGCCGTCCCCGTTGAACTTCAACGTGCTTAGTAAATGCACCATTAAATCACAGTAAGAGGAATTGGGTAAAGGCACCGAAGATACAAAACTGTAGCCACGGAGAACACACGAGTGCGTCGAGACGAGTCGCGTTCGAGATGCCACTGATCACAAAGGCAGAAACACGAATACGCCTGACCTCTCGAGTTATCAGTGACCAGCAATATAAAGGTCTTGTATGTGTGCTACGATAAGGCGCCAATATTTCAACAATGTGCGGCGTGGTGGTGGTGGCGATGTTTTGAATTCGTTTTAAGACATTATTATGCACCTAACTAAGAGCTTTGATTTATAGCAAAATGATCTGCCATCGCTATAGTAGGTATAGGTATTACCACAGAATAAGTATTAGGTGTTACTGTAAGTTATACGCAACTAACGCAGTTTTCCTGTAATAGCTATATAGGTACATTGCGGGAAAGAGAGCCTACCAATTTAAGAAATTTTAGTGATTTTAGATGGTTTTTAGGGTTCCGGAGCCAAAATGGCAAAAACGGAACCCTTATAGTTTCGCCATGTCTGTCTGTCTGTCCGTCCGTCCGCGGCTTTGCTCAGGGAATATCAATGCTAGAAAGCTGTAATTTTGCACGGATATATATGTAAACTATGCTGACAAAACAGTACAATAAAAAATTGTAAAAAAAATTTTTTTAGGTTACCTCCGATAGACGTAACTAAAGTGGGGGAGATTTTTTTTCTCATTCAACCCTATGGTGTGGGGTATCGTTGGATAGGTCTTTTAATAGCATTAGGGGTTTGCTAAGACGATTTTTCGATTCAGTGATTTGTTTGCGAAATATTCAACTTTAAAGTGCAAATTTTCATGAAAATCGAGCGTCCCCTCCCCTCTTAAATCTAAACCGGTGGGTAGAAAAATTTGAAAAATATCAAACTTTCAAGCAAAACTATAACGGCTAAGTTTGCTTGAGAATTATTAGTAGTTTAAGAGTAAATAGCAGCCTAAGGTATAAAATTTACCTAAACTTGAAAGTTTCCGTATAAAATACGAAATCCTTAGAAAAATATTACTTAATTTTTCGTAATGGCTACGGAAACCTATTTTGGGCGTGTCCGACACGCTCTTGGCCGGTTTTGTATTTTGGTCTGTTTCGTCTCCGGCGTGGTAAAGTGTATTTATTTCAAAAATCTTTGACTGCATCATATGTATTTCGTAGCAAAATACATAGTTTTACTACTTTCGAATGCCATTTCCAAGTGTGTGACTTTATAAGTCGGTCCTCAGGCAGATCTAATTAGAGTAAGACTATTTTCTTTCCTTATAGGTAATACCTACTATGGGCATTTTTATTTATAGTTGTACCCTAAGTTTATTATGTTGAAATCGGAGAGATAAACTCAGGGTACAACTTTAAATAGAATTGCCCAGATACGAGCCCAACGGACTAATTATAATCAGAGGTATTTATTTCTATTAGAATTTCCTTTAATATTATCCGAATCTCCAACGCGACTAATTTTAATTAGAGATATTTATTATTTCTTTTTAGAAATATTCCTTTAATATTATACGAAATGAGTCCAAGCGCAACACTACGAGCACTTTTAAAGTGGATTTTTAAATATGTAATATTGGTAATAATGTGTTGACACAAACACTTTTAGATAAGTGGTGGCCATTATTTATTTAATTTATTTAACACCAAAAAGTGCCCGGGTCATAAATAGGGGTCCAAAATGAATTACGTATTAATTGCCATGTAAATAAGATAATAATTAAAAATATCAATGTTATATTGCTGGTAGAAGATAGTATCAGCACTATATAAACATTTACAAATGTGAAAGTTACCTATATGAATAGAAATAACATTTTCGTAATGAGATGTTTCTTTTTTTGTATTTTAGTAGTAAATTTAGAAAAGGATTATTGTGTTGTAGGTAGCAAAATTAATTTTTTTCCGTACATTTCCACTGACTGAAATCGGTATAAAGAAATTAAAATTAAAAATAATGAGTATGTACTAAAGCATTTTTATTTATACTAAGTTTATTCTTTGAAATCGGAGAGATAAACTCAGGGTACAACTTTAAATAGAATTGCCCAGATACGAGCCCAACGGACTAATTATAATCAGAGGTATTAATTATTTCTTAATTAGAAATATTCCTTTAATATTATCCGAAATAGAGCTCCAAGCGCGACTACCCTACGAGCACTTTTGAAGTGGACTGTATACATATGTAATATTGGTAATAATGTGTTGACACAGACACTGGTAGGTACCGATAAGTGGTGGCCATTATTCATTTAATTTATTTAACATGCAAAAAGTGCCCGGGTCATAACATAGGGGTCCAATGAATTACGTATTAATTGCCATGTAAATAAGATAATAAGTTAAAATATCAATGTATATGCTGGTAGAAGATGAGGAGCAGCTACTATGCGATAACGCTACAAGTGGTGAAGGAACTTTGAATAGGTACAAACATAATTAAGAGATGCCCTCATTTATTTTAAGTAGTAAATTTAGAAGAGGATTATTGTGTTGTAGGTAGGTATTAATCTTTATCCGTACATAAAACACATGAAATTATAAAAAAAAGAAATGGAAAAATAATGAGATGTACAAAGGCGGACTTGTCTCTTGCAACTAAGTGATTTATCAACTGAAGTGGTAAAAGTAGGAATTGGGCATAAATAAAATAAAATAAAAAATACATCAATAAAATATACCTACTAGGTATGTACATATATAATACTACGTAGTATCTCTGTAGGTGAGAAATAATAAATAATATAAAGTCCAATTAATTCCGTTGTGATCACTGATCAGTGAAATGTAGCTACCTCCAGAGTTCCATTTACTTATACTGGCTGTGTTGTGTTAGACAATCATAGTAGCTTGGAACCATCAGGGCCGTCTTTCACCTATTAGACTACTCCCATTACGACGATAGTCCCATACGATATGGGCACAGAGTACATTTTTATATAGGATATGGGTCATATATGTAGTATGTAGGTAAGTAGGTATACCTACCTCTTTCGTAAAAAGTTAACCAAATATAATGAATAATATAATAATAACGTTTTTCATCGTATTTTGTCGGATTACTTCGTATTTATTTTTTTATTCGACTGGATGTCAAACGAGCAAGTGGGTCTCCTGATGGTAAGAGATCACCACTGCCCATAGACACCTGCAACACCAGGGGTAATTATTTTGCTTCCTCAACTAGCTCCAGTAAACTTCAGTAAGCTTTTCCGACAAAATACGATGGTAAAACACTATTCATTACATTACTGTTATAGTTTATGTTTTTGGTTTGTATGTGTTTTATGATGAGAATTTATGTACATATATAACATCAAATTTGAGACTACACTATCGAACAAAAAATATAAGCATCCGAATCGTTTACAGTGAACCAAGATATCGACGAACTAACATGCGAAACAAATGCAGTCTAATTCATAATTTATCACCTCTTTTCTTTTGGGGACTTTTAAGAATAAATTATATGCTTACAAAGGTTGCAACGGCTGACGTCAATGACGTGAAATTAAACAAAATACGCGTCACCGTTTGACCTACTTACTTATAAAATAAATGACGCTGGTTTTGTATTTCTTTAACTTGCGTCAGAGGTTTATTTATTTCTGTCTTACGCATAGGAAGTGTTCTAATCGCCTAGCCTTGAATTTACTGAAGGATTAGAAGACCCCTTACAAAAGAACAATGACTTTATAGTCATGAGCTGATCTGATAATGGTGGCCATCGTTACAGGGCAAAGGTCGGTAACTACAGATGTAGTACACATAATGGTTATCCACCAAGAAAAGTCGCATCTCAGTCAAAATACGACCAGCACCAAGTGTCAATCAATTATTGTATTGAGTGACATTTTCATATCCATTAATATGGAACTTTATTATTTAGGGTCAAATGTCAAAATGAAAAAAAATTACGGCTGTACGATGGCTACTGAAGCAAATTGAGAGAGTACAGTCAGCAGCAAAAGTGGTTGAGCGGTTACGGTGCTCAATATGATCTACACGTCTCTACTGCCAAAGTAGTAAGGGAAGTTTAGATAATTTTTAACCGACTTCAAAAAAAAGGTTATCAATTCGGTTTTTTTTTAAATGTTTGTTACCTCAGAACTCCGTCATTTATGAACCGATTTGAATTTTTTTTTTAGTTCGTCTAGGAATGCTTTCAATTAGGTCCCATAAGCAGCAAATTAGGATCTGATGATCGGATCCTAAGGAAATCGAGGGAACTCTTCAAATATTGTAGGGACACCTATGGTAATTTGGATATATTTAGCAGTAACTCGTGCATTTGCTATTAAAAATCATCATTTGGTAAAGTGAAACTGATGATGAAGACCACAGTTGACCATCCTAGTTACCTACTCAATAACAAGTATTTCACGGGTTGAATTTTAGTTACTTTGACACAGTTGCTAAGCAATTTATGCTCCGCGTAATGCATATGGTAAAACGGGTGGTGATCCGAAGCACCAGGACTCCTCAATAATGAACGTCTCCGCATCGGACAAAGCAATCGTTCGTAAAAGGTGACGAGCAGTTGATATTAAACTTACACCAAAAAGCGTGAGAAAAAAATTTAATAACAAAATTTAACCGACTACAAAAAACCATGAAAATAATTTTCTTCCAGTCTGAAGTCGGTCGGTGCCTCAGCACGAGCCAGCAGGAGTGATTGAAGCCCAATATAAAGTGCGTAATTCAGGTAGATGACTATAGGTCCACTGCTGCTGGCTCGTGCTGAGGCACCGACCGACTTCAGACTGGTAGAAAATTATTTTCATGGTTTTTGTAGTCGGTTAAATTTTTTGTTAAACATGTTTTGAGCACTACAGCTGCTCATCCCTTCTGCTGCTGAGTGTACGATAAATACGAACTTTTCCGATAAAATACAATAGTAATCCATTATGCTCTGTACGTTTACTGAATCGATAAGTTTAAGGTTACTTGTCAACTTCAGATTCGTAGGTATCTACCTCATTAGTCTGGGTCTTGGTACTTACTAGCGAGGGCAATGGTGCCGGTTATCGCAAAACTCGTGCGCGTTCCTTATATATCTAATATGAACATTGCGCTGTACGAGTATGTACCTAATGTACTATCGAACTAACTGAACCGTGACTCACTGTGGAACCTTTTCACAGAATGTCATAGTGCACATTGCCTGACAAAGAAAATCATGGGTTGGGCGGGAATCAAATGGTTCTTGTAGCAGAGTAGAAAATAATGTCAAGATTTTCTCTAAAACAGTTTTGACGTAAAATGTTTGAAAATGAGAACAATGTAGAACGTAAGTTTCAATGAGGGCTATCGCGTATGGATTCGGCACTAGAGGCGCTTGTGTAGCGCGAGGTCTCCGAAATGTCAAATCTCATAGTTTTTGGGTGAGCTACGCGGGTTTATTTATAATTAGAATAATTTTGTGAATATTTTGCAATATCTGAAATTAATTATGGCAAATATGCGTTCCGGGGCAATGAATGTCTGTGTTTTGATACAGTTTTGTCTTTCGGAAACCTTTGTCCTCCCTTTTTTCCGAACAAAACGGGGACTATGCAACACTGTGGCATTCTCGATATTTTTATGGTACGGTTTTAAGATGTATTAAATATGATTTTAATCTAAACTTTGTTTTCACGCCCGTAATAACAGACTTTGAAAGCCATACTTAAAAACCTCACGCAACAGTGCGCCATCTAGTGAGACAAAAAACGATAGCCCTCATTGGTCTAACTAGTTTACAGTACAATCAGAATGTTAGTATCGCTCGGGAATCGTCGGTTTTCTTCGTTTTCCTGAAGATTCATACATAAATGAGAAAGATAAAGAAAACCGATCTTTTGTTTCGAGTTCCGAACCACATTAGCAAATTATTTTCATTGTACTACGCTTAGATCTATCCTGAAATTACCTAACCAACAAAAAGTTGAAAAATCAACACTTCAAAGTTCAATATCTCAAAACGGCTAAACCGATTTTGATGAAACATGTCTAAAAACCATCGCTAGAAAACCTGCTTTCAAATAAAAATACCGCATTTAAATTGGTTCACCCGTTAAAGAGCTACGGTGCCACAGACACACACATAGCAGTCAAACTTATAACACCCCTCTTTTTGCGTCGGAAGTTAATTAAAGGAAAAATGTGACCTTTATTTGTTGTTTTTCACACTAGTTTTAGTACATCGAAAATTGCCTGATAATAGCATTTTTGTCAACAGTCAGTTACCTGAAGAGTTTTGCTATACTTGCTACATAACTGGGTCAATCAATTTTTTAGTGTAGCTTGTTGCCAAGGTAACGTCACCTAAGTTACTTAATAAAAGTATAATTTTAGGGGGTAGGTATAAATCCACTAAAAGTTAAGAGTTATGACAGTTTTAAGGCAACGCCTAAGCATGCTATCTATTAGCTATTAATATACATTGCACACATTTTTGCGATGTATACTAATAGATACACCTGAGTTACAGGACAGAACAACATACACTAAAAAGTTGATTGATCTAATAGTGCATAAAGGAGTGCTAGTAAAACAAACAATTGCAATGTGTATCATAAACATATATTTAATTTTCATTTGTACACTTAATATCTAGAAATAAATTGATTGCGTCTCATTGCCTTCATAACAATTTCAATCACATTACAGTTTTATGAATTTCATTGAGGTAAAAGCGAACAGGTAAATCGTGTCTGGTGGTACTTAAAAGTAGAACAATGATTTCACATACTACATACATTAAGTACCTTGGTGCTGCTGAGGCCATAAAAACATCGAAATAAATAAATGCTGTTCTATTAAAAACATACAACAAACATATGTATAACTTCGTGCATGATTTCAAAATCGAGACAATAATCTTGATAACAAAGTATCTGGTACTGTTTGGTTTGTACTACTCTGTGGATCATTGCCTTGGGATTAGTTTACGTTAGTACTTATTTACGGAGTATTCTTGTTGGACCGTTGTTACGCTTAGATCAGGTTACACTAAAAATAAATAACTCTATAAATAATGGCTGTTGAAATGAACACTACGCCCTTTTCGACGAATACTGTTTAACTCAGTCAGCACCCATGAGGAGATTATCTGAAACAAAGATAGGTAACAAATATAAAATAAACTAAAACCAACAGAAGTATGCAAAGTTTGCGGCCCGACCATTCCGCGTGATTTTATTCAAACTTGCTATTAATAGTAGATTATACAACGAGTGCATTAAGCTTGTCATTCTAAAATCGTAAAATGGGTTTTATGAATATTTTACACACTGATTTTCACTTTCGATTGCGAGGAAATTAAACCACAACAGTGCAAATCAATACAATGCAATAACTCTTTAATGAACACCAACAAAGTAAGCAGTACGGAAAACATGTTCATTTATTACCTTTTCTTATTCATGCATTGCTAATTTCTATGAGAGTTTCTATTGTTTCCAATGGATTATTTGGCATTTAAAAGTATGACTTTTTAGATTTTCAGAAATAATTAGTTTACGTGTCATTCATATAGTAACCATTTTAAATCCAGTCACAATTAAGCGTATTTGAAAAAGTCTTCAAATGATAATGTGCACCTATAAACACAATTTAAAATTAATAACACTCACTGGGAATATCCCTATTTCACTCATCCAACAGAATATAAAAATAGTTATGAAAATCTATTCAATTACTGCGGGGTGCTAACAACATAACTAGCTTGAAAAAAAAAACGCGTCCTGCACACTTACGCAACTTAGCTAACATTCCAACATTTGAAATTGCTAAAACCAATAACGAATACGGTCAAAGAGTATGGAAGTGCATCTTACCGCGTATATTGAATGGATTTTCAACTGAATTATTAAACTTAAGCAAAGATCGAACGAGTGAACCAGCCAGATATATTATAAAAAGAAACATGTTCAAAGTAAGAAGGCAGACTACCTAAATGATAAAATAATTGTACCTATACTCATTACTCAACTATTATTATATACCTACTACCTACCGTGGCAGGACGTTCGCGGTCGCGGCGTTCGGTGGAGCCCTGTCGCATTTAGCATTTGCCGTATCAAAAATAAGTCTTTATGAGAGTAGCGCAGGCCCCCTGCGACAGGGTTCCGACGGGTGTCGCGTCCGAGCTTGCTGCGGTTTATTTATGCTCCGTTTGATTTAGGGTTTGGATTAGCGGTCAATTGTAACACACGTTTCTCAGTATTTCGAACACAATTGGACTAAAAATACCTACATGTACATTTATTAGCGGCATTTGTTATGTTTTTATTGTAAAAATTAACACAGTTTTTAATAGTTTCGTTGCTTCGTTTAAAAGCGTGTGCAAATTTCACCGTGAAGTTCCGAATGTCAAGATAAATTGAGTATAGCAATATGAGAATGATTTAATTAGGATCACACTGTACAAACAAATTTTAGAGACTCCTTAACTCAAAAAATCTTTTTAATTTAAGATTAGAAGCTAAGGTTAATCAAGTTAATTATGCAATTTTTATTGAAATAAACAGTTTAATTTTTTTTAAACATCGACACAATTGCTTTGTGACGATTAGGTACATAAAAAAGTGATTTGAATATAAAACCGTAAATTTAAAATCTAAAACTTGTTTTCTTGTAAATATGTCTTTATTCTTTTGGATGAGCGATTTGTAACACGTGAGATGATTAAGGAAAAAACAAAACCTGATTTCAAATAAAAAAACCGCATTCAAGTCGGTCCACCCGTTTAAGAGCTACGGTGCCACAGACAGACACACAGCAGTCAAACTAACAACACCCCTCTTTTTGCGTCGGGGGTTAATAAGATAGATAACACTACACGTTACTAAAACTATATCGATTTCAATGACGAAGCTTGTTGAGGATCTTCATATAAAAGGTAGAAAGTTTAAATTTTCCAATAACATAAGATCCCATAAAGAAATGTCATTATTCTGTGTCATATTATTTTATAATCAAGTTTTGCCTACAATACTTGTATATTAGATTGGTTTTTAACTTATTACGTATCTTGTGATCCACTGTCATTTGTGTAATATTTTGAGTGTGAAGCTAGTAACGAAACAAATTAAAATACGGTATTTGACAACTCCTGATTTTGCCATATCTTAATATTATTATGAAAATATAGATAAACAGATAGTGTTTAGCGAAGAGAAAATTTAAATCAGTTGAGAATTGAATTTAAAGTGATTTTTTGAAAAATCTATTTACCTGTCTCTTTCTCAAACGCTTTTCTCTATGCAGCAAGTATGGCGGTACGGTACTAGCGTGTGACGTCACATGCCAGTATGTCTTTCTCTGTCTAATCTTGAATTTCAAACCTTTATAACTTTGTTATTTGTAAAGGTAGCTTAAAAATTGTTTTTCTATTCGATAACAGGCATTGTGTAGTTTTAATTTATAAAACATATACAAAATAGTCAAATACCGTATTACGGAAAATTTAAAACGATAAGTAGCAAACTGTTAAGTAGTGCTTTAATTTGGGGTGACACCGCAACGCCCGATGTCATGTGAGAACTATATTTAATAGAGGTTATCGCAGGAGCATTAGTATCTCTTAAGTAGGCAAGTACTTGGTCAAGTATTGTCTACCAACACTATTTCATTATATTTTGCGAAGAAGATCAGATTTAAACTGTTGTTTGTTATAGATAAAACTAGTCATACGTCTGGAAAATATTTACGACAAACAAACCAATAATCGGAATTTAAGTGACATGATAACGCAAGTTTTGTTTATGCCGGGAGACACAAAAAGATTGTGGGGATATTGGGTAAAAAATAAATCCATACAATTAATTTTTCTTACACACACTCTAGCATCCGTCATTTTATTTACTCTCTACCGGTAATATAACAAAGTTTATCTGGATTATTAATTTCGCTCAGTGGTTGAGAAAGTACAAATGAGCACTCCAGTATGACGTCACGGCTATGATTCGTTACACCTCGAACACCAATTAATTTATAGAAACGAGTCAACCACAATACGCCGTATTGAATACGGTATTTGACAACTCCTGAATTTGCCATATTCTATTAATTATTTTGAAAACACAGATAAATACCGTCAATATTTAGCGAGGAAAAAAAACGGTTGAAAATTGAATTTGTAGTGACGTTTGAAAACTAGTCAAACATCGCACCGTGTAAATAAAAACTAGTAAACATTAACAGGGGATTTCTTTATTCACTCAAAATAACCCAAACCCATTTGTTGAAATATTTCGGATACAAGCGAAAAAACATCGATATTTTAGGGTCGATATTGTTGAACATTCGGTATAAGCAGCAGCAGAAGTGGATGAGCTGTTACCATGCTCAAAATGATCTACGACTCTACTACTAAAGTAATGAATAAATAAAAGAGTGTGTAGATAATTTTGAGCACCACAGCTGCTCATCTACTTCTGCTGCTGACTGTACCTATGAAAGTAGCATTGCTGGCTGGGGCGCACTCACCTACGCGTCTAATACGTCCTGATGACGGGCGGCACAGTCTTGCACTCCTGCTGATCGAGCGTGTTGTCGATGACGGGCCGGTACGACAGCCGCGTGGCGCCGGTGGCCGCGTCCGTCTCCGCTAGGGTGTGCTTACGCCAGTGCTGCTCGAATGGCAGCTTCGTCTGTATAACATTTTCAACATTTGTTGTATCATGTATTTATTTGGGTGGTATCAGACTAGCTTTTTTTCTGGGCGTATACGGTCGTTTTTGGCATACGCGCTTACACGCGCGCTACATTAAACCGAACGTGCGTTTCCAAAAACGAGCTTATACGCGCAAATAAAACGCTAGTCTGAAACCGCCCTTAAAGAGAGTCGAAGTCTATGTTTTCCTTTGTTTAGTTTTGATGAGAGGTGGGGACAGAGCCTGTTTGGCGATTACGTCAACAATATTCACTTATTTGCGCACTATGCATACTGGCAATTTTTTTTTCCAATTATCCGCAGTACAAACAAATGAGAAAGTAAATTCCTAGTAGTTCGCAACTGCGGCAATAAACGCGGAGCAGCGGCTAGTGGGAATTTATTTTTCCATCTTCGCACTGTGAACAGTTGGGAAAACAATCCCCGTAGTTTGCTAACTAACAAAGAGGTGCATAGTATAATTGGGAATCTCTGCTAACTTGCGCAAAGGTGCGGGCGCCCTCGCGGCGTGCTGTGTTGTTTCAAGAGGTTTCAATAGAGCAGAGACCCGCCTCACGCATCGCTGGCCTAGATGACATTAAACAAGAACGCCGCGCTAAGCCAAGCCAAGCCGTGCACTCACGCGAGTTAGCGGAGGCCCTAAGCCCTCAAATTCTACGATTTTGCAATGATGTCCCCCTTATACATTAGCTGGCCGAGGAACATAAAAAGAATGATTCAACAGCAGCATTCGCCCCCCACTTACTTGTCCTTCCAAAGGCTTAGAATAGTCGTATTCATCGCGACGAGTCTTGAAGTCCTCCCTGGCGTGCGCGCCGCGACTCTCCTCGCGCACCAGCGCGCCCTCCACGATCTGCACCGAGTTTATGAGCAGGTTCTGAAGCTCCAACGTCTCGATCAGATCGCTGTTCCAGATCAGGGAGCGGTCGGACACTTTGACGTCCTTAATCTGCTTGTAGATCTCGTGGATTTGCTTGTGGCCTGGGACAATACAAAAGTATTGAAAGCTATACCATGAGAACGTTTGTGGCACTCGAGGCTAGAAAAAGTAGGACTATATGAATAATTTAAACGTTCGTCCGAATCACGTTTTTTTTGATTTTTGTCATTTTTGTAATTTTTATTTCCCAACAGGTAAATAATAAACCAAATGAAAAAAGTTTTACCATTTTAAATTTTATCATTTCGGCATTTCGTGTAACACGCATACTCATAAAACGTGGTAAAAGCATGTACTCATACTTTAGATCGTGTTTGTTTAGTAAAATCCGTTTACAAAGCACTACGTCAAATGAGTTAAAGTATTACTACTACGAAATCGTAAACCTATCTAATTTATGGCAAAACGATAAAAGGATAGCAAAATCGGTTCCATTGTTCATAGTATAAGGGATAACAAAAAAGGGCCAGCTATTAAGGTTGTAGACAATTGAAACATGCAACTTCGTTTACGGCACATGTTGGAGGCAAAAACGTTTTTTTGTTCGTAGAAACCCCAGTTTCCCCAGCTTTTGTTCCTTTGCGTAGTTATTTGTGCAATTGGTTGCATTTTGATAGAGAGAAACGTCTGCGTTGATCTACACTGTAGATTCTACAGTCATTATTTCACTACGTTACGATATTCTTAAACTTGGAGATGTTAGTTTCACTTATTTTTGCTCATGATAAAGAAGATATTCAGAGTGACCTACAACTCAAAGCTACTATAGGTAAATATAAACTAAATTTTTGCAAAACAATTGCTGATAGTTATTATACGAGGGGCGGCTGAAAAGTTCTAAGGTAGAAAAAAAAATTCATTTTTTGTTTTCTATTTTTATTTTTCAATATAATCTCTCTTTACGAGTAATTCAATGCATTTATTAAATTTTTTAAATAATGCTTTTAGACCGTTAAAAAAATAAATTTTATTTTGGCTGTCGAAATGTTCCTGTACAGCCGCCTTCATTTCTTCATCACTGCCAAATCGCTTTCCCCTTAACTCTTTTGTAAAATTGCTGAATAGGAAATAATCGCTAGGGGCTAGATCTGGACTGTACGGTGGACGATCAATTTCCTCGAAACCAGTTTCCTTCAGAGCAAGCTTGGCAACACGAACGGTGTGAACGGGGGCGTTGTCTTGCAAAAACAAAATGCCTTTGCTCAGTTTGCCGCACCTTTCTTACTAGCTCGTCATAATAAACTCATTTATTGTAGAGCCTTTTGCCAAATAGTCTATTAAAAGAATGCCTTTGCAATCCCAAAACACGGTGGCCATTAGCTTAGACGTTGATCTTTGAACCTTGAATTTCTTCGGTGGCATTTCACCCTTTTCGATCCACTGCATAGATTCATACTGTCTGATCCATGTTTCATCAACATTTACTATACGGGAACAAACTTCATCTAAACCATCTTCACATAATTCTAAAAATGCCTGACAAGTTTGAACACGACATTCTTTATCGAAAGCTGTGAGCATTTTCGGCACCGAACGCGCACTAACTTTTGTCATATGCAAATGTTGATGGAAAATCTCTCAGACTCTTTCCTTACTAATACTTCAGGCTTCAGCTATTTGCCAAACCTTAATTCTCCGATCCTCTAATACTAACTTCTTGACTTTTCAGTAAGTATTTTCTTCAGTCTCAACCGATATTGGCCTCCCTGGGCGAGGATCGTCTTCGATCGACTCCTGTCCAAGTTTAAAAAGTCGACTCCATTTTTAACAGTGTCATGAGAAGGGCCTGATGGGCCGAAATACTAGCAATTTCTTCAAAAATACTTTTCGGCGATTTGTCACTTTTCGTGAGGAACTTAATTACTGCACGGTGCTCAATTTTCGTGGTATGCGTTGATAATTCACACATAATGACCTTTATCGTCGGATATCTCGAGATGAAATAAAAGAAACACGACACTTTTTTCTTTTAATTATTTACTTTTTAAAATAGTATATTTTTTATCGAGGGGCTAAATAAGCGAATATATACCCGAGGTGGTTAGCCACCCGAGCTTTAGCGAGGGTGTCTATTTATACGAGGGTTTATATTGACTTTTAGTCTCGCGGTGAAAACTCTATTTTTCACTTCTTTTTCAGTTAGTTTAGTACAAAAAGATTTAATCAAAAAATAAAAATAAATCTTTCTAGATTTCGGCGGCAAAAGATTATCAATTATGTCTTTTGCTCTTTGCTCGACATCATAATTTTCGCTATCACTTGACGACATTGTGAGAATAATTAATTTGTTTTAATCATTTATGATTTACGCTCAACAACAATTTCAAAGTTTTCGCGGTAAGTATTTTCTTCCAACCAGACACAGATATAACAAAATCGCATCGGCGAAATGGTCAATACACAAATGGAAAAATAGAATGGCGCCACCTTCTATGCGGAAAAAGCATAGAACTAAGACCACGTAGACTAAGAACGTAACATTTTCAACATGAAAATGGTCCACACACAATCTTATTTTTTGCAAGTAACTGGCTGTTTGAGTTTATCTAAGTCACTCGAAGTAAATTAAAAAAATAAATTACTTTTACTCACTTTACTCCCGCCTCGTAAGGCTATATTGACCTACTTTTAGAGCATGAGAAGTGAAAATGGTTTTTTAGTGGCCAGTACCGATAACACATATGCAAAAGTACCTTAGGCAAATCGTTTATGATTTACTTAAGAAGAATGGCGCCACTTTCTATGCGGAAAAAGCATAGAGACCACGTAGACTAATCTTACGAAGCTTAAAATAATTATTTACTCACATACCCTATAAAAAATGATATTGATGATATTAAACTCGGTTTAAGACGTAAGTTATCCGTTAGAATATCATTTAATATGAGTGAGTCTCACGGAGATTCATGTTCAAAAATACCTTAGGCTTAGAACTTTTCAGCCGCCCCTCGTAATTTATTTACACATGTGGACCAAATTTGAAGTCTATCCGAACTGTGTTAAATTCGACTTCCCAGAATTGAAATTTAAATAAAAATCTATAATGAGCGTGAAACACTAGGGAAACTGGTACACAACAGATGGGCTTGATGAAAAACGAATGTGCCAACGAAGCGATGTCTGGATTAGTCGCAAATGGACACAAAGAGTATTCGGATTCACTTTGACCATATCTTTTGTGCATAATCTCGATCACGCAGCAGCACGGCTTGAGTCGTTTCACCATACACCCAGTATAAAATCTTACAGATCTGTTCATTCACGAAGGAGCGCCCCTCTACAGCTATCTATCTATCAATGTGCACGAGTGAACCTTGTACTTACATGTTGTCTTAGTCTCAGTGTGCGTGACTGACGGTACGCTTGCGGCTGAGGATACGATCGAGCTACGCACACATAGACCTACAACTACAATTATAAAATGTGGAGGGGCGCTCCTTCGTGAGTTAACAGATCTGTATCTGTTAAAGAATTTATTATGATATTTAGTGTAATTTGCACCAAGTTACTTTGACTAAAACCATTGTCAGACCAACCACCATCATCATCATCATCAGCCGGAAGACGTCCACTGCTGAATAAAGGCCCTTAGAACGCCACAATGAACGATAATTCGCCACTTGCATCCACCGGTTTCCCGCAACTCCCACGATGTGAACAAAGTGATTTGATAGCTGTTTGATATTCGTTATCGTTACATTATCATGGGATTAGACACATTAAAGATGCTAGATTGTACTGTTAACTTAAGATAACTTGATCCCCACAACGGTGCTACCAACTGACCTTCCTCGAGCGTGCTCCTCTGGCGGAAGACGGCGGCGTTCTTCTGCATGCACCTTTGCATGCGAAGCCGCAAATCGGCGGTGGGGAGCGCGCCGTTCGCGAAACGCACGCTGTCTAGGTTGGCCACGCTCGCCTCGCCCGTCGACTGTAAACAACATGCTGTTAATAGAGACAACATAACAAAGAACAAGACAAGAAATGGATGTAAAAGAACTAAACATTTCTAAATTTACGTCAAACGTGTGACAGCTGCGAAGGCAGTAGCGCCCTTCTTTAAATTCTGCTAGTCATAACACTACCACCAGACATAAGTCAGACAGACGTGGTTGACGGGGTCTGGTGGTTTGTGACAAAAAACAATTTAATTGAGAGTTAAATAGAATTATAAGGTCTAAAAATTATATAAATTTGGTGCGACGTAATTTTATGCGTTACCATTGTGTAGCATTGTGTAGCTTTGAGACATGCTGCATCAGATAGTATAAATAACTTCAGTGATTTTTTTCAGGTAATATAGGATCACCTGACTGTCCGCCTGTCACAGCTTATTTGCTCCGAAACTACCGGACTGTTGAATCGAAATTATGTGCACATTATGTAAGTCCCTAACCCAAACGTTATTTGGGGGTAATTTGTTGCTTGCTGCTTGATCTAATGGTGGATATTGGACATTCGGTAATTTTATTTTTGGTATACGTCGTTTTATTAATGGTTTGCTAACAATGGGCCTCATGAGGAAGGTCAAAGTCAACGAATGGAATCAGAAATGATGATATCCACAGTAGAACTAAGGTTACCAACATAGCCCGAAGAATTGCGAAACTGAAGTGGCAGTGGGCGGGGCACATTGCTCGCAGGACTGATGGCCGATAGGGTCAGAAGGTTCTCGAATGGCATTCGTGGACCGCGAGGCGAGCTGTCGGTAGGCCTCCAACAAGATGGAGCGACGATCTGGTCGATGTCTGGTGATCGCGGTGGATGCGGAAAGCACAAGACCGGTCTGAGTGGAGAGCCTTGAGGAGGCCTATGTCCAGCAGTGGACTTGTTTCGGCTGACATTATGATGATTTTTGGTATGGTATAGTTACGTCATTGAGCGGAGCCTGCGCGTCGCCGGGGCGGCTGGTCTCTGCGACGGTGTTGGCGCAGGCGCGGCCGAACACGACGATGTCGAGCAGCGAGTTGGCGCCGAGCCGGTTGGCGCCGTGCACCGACGCGCACGACGCCTCGCCCGCCGCGTACAGACCCGGCACGATGCGGTCCTGCCCCTCGCGGTGGACGATCACCTTAACAAATATACAATCATAATTAACTATTTATACCAATGAGGGTTAAAAGACAGGCGAAATAACGCTAGATGCCGTTAGTATCGTGAGGTCTTTTTTGACGTCACGGTCTTGCTTGCAATTGGCTCATTTAGTTATTAGCCAATCGCAAGCAAGACCATAACGTCAAAAAAACCTCACAATAGGGTAGGTAGTTTCCTGGGTAGTAAAAATATCATTCTGCATTCTAGTTAGATTATCAGAAAATATTGAACACGTAAGTATTCTTTCGCCAATCAAACAACAAATTGCAAAGATAAAGCGCGTCAAAGTTCAGGGGCCAGTGACGTCACTCATTTTAGTAAAAAGTGTAAGTAGGTGTGACAGACTAATAACATTTTTTCAAGATTCTAGCCCATTGACCTAGTACAGTAAACTATGGTCTATTTGTGAAACCTAGATACTAAAATGACAGTCTGAAATGTCAAATGTAAAAATAATGTGGCCAGCATAAAACGAACAGTGCTAGTTTTGCATTTCGTAGTACAGGGCCAGATATCACACAACGTCATTCATGTTTTTCGTATTCGACAATTTCGACATTCGTAACTTTACTCAGTACGTTCAGTACGTTTTCTCGTGTTATGGTATGTGTGTTTTTATGGTAAGCATTGAGGGGGGATTGTACTTAGAATGAAATTGAAACTTAAATATCAACATCTATAAAAAGTAGAAATATCTCCAAAAGGGTCGCATTTTTATTAGACCCATTTTACCTTTTTTAGAATGTCCTAAGTGCCCTACATGTTAGTACGTCATTACGATACGATTTTACGTACGATCTGATTTTAGGCATATAACATAGGTACCTACAAAATCTTTCGGTGATAACCGGTTGCGGCACATCACTATTTATGAGACGCAAAGAACAGATAACACATAAAACGTCATTTTAGTATCTCTGATTAAAAAACAGACCATACAAAGATATTGAAACAGTGAACATTACTAAATTATGTATCGATCGTTTCTGTACTTGACTGTTCCATACTAAGGCAAACCCAGAATCAATGCTAAACCTCATGGAATTTCTTGCCGGTTTCTTCTTAATTTCTTGCCTGTTTCTTCTTAAAAAAGGTTTTTACCGAACCGGTGATAGGTTTTTCAACGTTAGTAAGTGTTTATTATAGTTTAAATGGAATAAAAACATTTTGAATTGACTTAAGCAAAGCTTGTATGGATGGAAAATGCACTTTATTGTGTGCGAAATTTTGTACGCGAGATTGCAGTAGTTCAAATCTCGTCGTTACCTTATAGTCCAAAAATTCTACATTTAATCAAAAATCCAAAAAGATAGTTTTGAATCATGTTCACTGTGGTCTACACTATCAATTTGAGGGTAAGGAAACTACCCGTCCGCAGCGAACGTACTTTGACTAATCAAGCTTTAACAAGTTGACTGACCTCTCCGCGGTAGTTGGTGGGAGTGCCACCCATGTTATAATGTACGGTGGGCAACACAGGGATGGGCTCCTTGGTGACATCAACGCCGGCGAAGATCATCGCCGTCTCGGAAATACCCGGCAGACGCTGCTTCAGCTGGTCGAGCGGGAGGTGGTGCAACTGTAAATGCACGTGGTCCTTCTCAGGGCCACAGCCGCGACCTGAGTACAAAGATTGATTTTAGACCATCAAATTTTCAGATTTCACTATTAATAACTACAAGAATTCTATAATTTTGTAATAGCGTAGTGGCAAAATGCGTTTTTGAGTCAATCAACTTTTTCCGTGACATAGTCTAAAAAAAAACTGTTAAGTATATGCTACTAATTTGCTTAGGACACGGTTCATAAAATAATGGGATTGTAACTACGACAAAAATGTACGCTCGATAAATTTTAACCACAGAAAACATATAGGAAGTTATGGTTTTAAAGAGTTGACCAGGAGACGTGACCATAGCAACGAGGTACAAGAAAAAGTTGTTTGTCCATATTTTTTTTTGGTAAATAGCTGGCAAACGAGCATGCGGGTCACCTGATGTTAAGTGATCACCGCCGCCCATGGACACCTACAGCATTATAATACAAAGCCCGGGGACACCATCGTTCCTTTCATTAATTGATTTCAGATTGAATTTCAAAAATAAGCTTAATTGTCTGATTTATTAAATATAATGGCCACATCAAAAACATTTATTGCATTCTACCAAAATAAGGTGATATAGAATGAGACATGTCGAAAATTGAGTGGGACCATAAGAGTTGATCCATTTCACTATTTCCATTGTAGAAAGTTTTACTTCAAGTTGAAGTTGGTTTTATATTGATGGTCAATAGGTTAAACGCAAAACGAATGATTCCCGACTGACCTTCCATGATCTCGATCGTCATGGACCGGGAGACGACGTCGCGACTGGCAAGGTCTTTGGCGACGGGCGCGTACCGCTCCATGAAGCGCTCGCCCTTCGCGTTTACCAGGAAACCACCTTCGCCGCGGCAGCCCTCCGTTATCAGGCAACCGGCGCCGTATATACCTGTATAGTAAATGATACAGTTAATAAATAATACAGGGTACAATACAATACAATTACTCTATTGTAGACCACAAATAGTAAGCGGTACAGAAACAGGTACAAAGAGAGAAAATTACAAGGTAAGCAACAGGCGGCCTTATCGCTTAAGAGCGATCTCTACTCAGAGTTATAGGGCGTTTTCAAAAAACGTGTACCTTTTTTTCAAAATTTGTTTAGTTTTTTGATACAAATTTTATGAGTCAGTTTTGTGACGCCCATACCGAGTGAATAAAAAAAACGACACAACAATCACAACAACAAAACAGCCGTTTTTGTTTACGACATTTTTTTAAGCCATCGGAATCGGTTATGCTCTTGATTCTGAGTCAGAAAAGCTATATTTTTTATAAAATAAAAAAAAGAAAGGTACACATTTTTGTGAAAATGGCCAATTATCATCTCGGGCAATATTTATTTATTTAATATAAGATCATCATCATATATTTAAGAACCTAGCTCTTGTTGGTGGAATAATCACCATTCTGTACGCTGTGTCAGCTGTCTGTGTATTCTGTACACAGATGGAGTCGCGGTCAACAGCTAGTAAATTGATATTTTTTTCGATCAAAACGTGTTGGTGCCCGAGGCCCGTAGCACTTGCAACTCTTGCAACGTATCTAATCTGCCAGTGGCTTTATTGTTGTGCCAGCAAAAAGTCCGGTTTCCACCGCCAGCGGAGCGGACTCATTAATGACTTAGTTTAACGTACGACGATCGGCTGCATCAAGTACTTGATGATGTAATTTAAAGTAAGTCATTAATGAGTCCGCTCCGCTCGCAGTGCAAATCGGGGTGTAGGTGTAGGCTGTTACCGGTGGGGTGGAACTGCACGAACTCCATGTCTTCGTTCTGGAGGCCGGCGCGCGCCGCCATGGCCGTGCCGTCGCCCGTGCACGTGTGCGCCGACGTGCAGCTGAAGTAAGAGCGGCCCGTGCCGCCCGTCGCCAGGATTGTGTTCTTGGCCTGGAACCTGCGACACAACACACATTATTGTATGCGAAAGTTTGTTAGTATGTGAGTGTGTGTGTGTATGTATGTTTGTTACTCCTTCACGCTTTAAGGCTGAACGGATTTTTTACACAGAAATAGGCTTGCTTTTGAATACAATCACGGCTGATGGTAAGCGAAGATATAGTCTGAGATGGTGAGATGGTTGATGTATGGATTTGGATGAAATTTGGTATGTAGATAGCTGGACGTCTGGAATAACGCACAGGCTTATTTTGTCTCGATATAAAATCTTGAATTCTCTATTGCTAGGTTTAGAGTCATGAAATTTTGCACAGTCGTTCATAGTGCAATTTTAATGAAGACCACGATTACATTTTTGATAATTCCCGTGGGAATTTACGGGAAACCGCTGGACCTAATGGTTTACGCGTGCGAATTCGCGAGTAAACTCTAGTAAATTATATATCTAAATTATAGGTATGTGTATGTTGAACACATTGAATGAACAGAAAAGTATAAACATTGTAGGCTGTATAGAGCCTGCATGAATAATGGCAGTATAATAGTCAATCAAATTTAATATTTAATATTTGCCGTACTTTACGGAACCCTACACTGCGCGTAGCCCACACACATACTTGACCAGTTTTCTATTTCTATAACTGAAACTGCATATTATGATTTTTTTTTCTTATAAAAATAAATAGTGTGCGCCATGCGTAGTCGTGACATTATGATATCACGTACATTTTGGTTTTTAAAAAGCAGTAAAAATCAGTATACGTTCTTATATACTGCCATTTTTACAGACTTCTGTTCCTAAAATCAATTATTGCTCCCATAAGTCCAGCGCTGACTCCATCCGAGGAGTCTAAATAAATAAATAAATATCACGGGATAATTCACACCAATTGACCTAGTCCCAAAGTAAGCTCAGCAAAGCTTGCATCTTCGCTCTGCATTTATGCTGAGGCGGGACCATTTCGGGCAAATAGTTTTACTTTTTCCTTTTTCGTTTTGTATAGTGATATTTCGTGTCTCGAATAATTTAGAAATACAACAATATAAATATCAATTGCTCAGTTAGTAGTGTCACCTGTGCAGTGTTCCGTCCTCGAGGTTGATGGCAATACAGCCTTTGCAGACGCCATCCTCCATCAGCAGATCCAGAGCGAAGTACTCGATGAAATACTCGCAGTCGTAGCGCAGAGACTGGCCGTACAGGGTGTGGAGCAGAGAGTGCCCGGTTCTGAAACAAATATGCAAAAATTATAATGGTGGTAACAAAAAAATGAGTAAAAAATGTAGTACTTAAATCATGTTTAGTATGTGCAATTTATACAACGTTTATTATTTATTTACCAAATTAATTACAAATATGATATAATAAATATGACAAAAAGGCCCGTGGTTAACAGTTCAACGAAATTTAGACATAATCCCAGAACAACACCGTTGGATGGCATTTTTGACCATTTTCCATACAAAGTTTTAATTCTTCTTATTAGCTGGGCACTATTTTCAGCCCTCCAGTTGTTTTTGTATACTTACTTTAGAAATCAAATAGCCGAAAAAATCTTCCTTTGTTGCGGATTTTTGGCACAAATGGGATATTACACAAAATGAACAATTTTATATTTTGTAATTTAATGTTAGTCTTCTTCTCTCCCCGAGCAAAGGCCTCCCTCTTACAACGCCAGAACGAACGATCAACTTGCATCTACCGGTTGCCAGCGACCCTCAAGATGTCTACCTATTATGGGAGGTCTGCCAACGCTTCGCCTCGCGGTTCGTAACTGAATGTACTCGTAATGCCGTGTTAATTAAATAATAGTGACCTGTCGGCGACGGCGCAGCAGCGATGCGCCTGCCCGCCCTTGCCGAACTTGAGCGACTGTCCGCCGAACGCGCGCTGGTAGATGCGGCCCTCAGGCGTGCGCGAGAACGGCATGCCGTAGTTATCCAGCTCGATCACGGCGTGCGGCGCCTCGCGCGTCATGTAGTGGATGGCATCCTGGCATGACAAGTCACTAGATTAGTATCCAACAACACTGGACCATTTAGCATGATTTACAACAAACGGCTCGCATCGGATTAACGTATTAATCTGATTTTCATTTGTTATACATGACATAATTATTTATTTATTTATTTAATGTAATTCACATGTCAATAAGTACAGGCATTAATATCTGCCACAGCGGAGCGTGCCGATCTGACACGTCTTACGGCCCTAGAAATAGAATCGTATCAGATATTTATGTACGCTTGTTATGTCAGATATTGGTGCTGGTGACTGTAGTATATCCGTAACGTGTACATATGTAGTTCTGTTATGCTACCGAAGTGGCAGTGATGCGTGTGCGCTTGCATCCCGTGTCTACCAACTGTACCTATTATGATTTAAAGACAAGAAGATACCACAACCGTAATGAATACGAGAGCTGAGAATTTCTCATCAACGATAACGAGAAAGAGTCATGGAAATGGCGTGGCGAAGTCATGCAAATAACAAGTAATTCAAGGACTCAAAAACACCGAACTGTGCTCATTAATCTTTATCTTTATATTAAATTTAACCCGTCTATCTGTGTCTGTCTTTAGCATCGTAGCTTCTAAACGGATGATTGTGATGATTTTTTTACATTAGTTGAAAATGTTGCATAGAGAGCTATGGAGCGCAGCATGGTCGGAGTGGGACGGATTGTCCGTATCCGGAACACGGCGTTGCGTTCTAAAACACGCATTGTCGATGTTGGTAAATGCAGGTTGGTAGGACTGGGCCGGCGGCGGCCATGTCAGCCGAATGCGAACTGCGGTGGGCTGAAAATGCCACAGAATAGGTGCCACAGGACGGATACCGACGGCGGGGTGGGCCCAGACGGAGATGGCGGGACGACCTGGATGTATTTCTCGACGACTGGCCTCAGGCTACTTTGGGTCGGGAGAAATGGAGGACATGGGGGGAGGTCTTTGCCAGCAGTGGGACATCAATCCAGGCTAGATAATAATAATAATGTATATGTAAATAGGTAAAAAATGGTCCACTCAGCTGGTACTTAAATGACAACAAAATTGGAAGAAGTTCTGTTGTGCTACTGAAATTGCACATACAATTGTATGTAGATATAATTAATTGCCCATGGCATAACTGATTTTTCGAACTATTTTCTTAAGTATTTCTTAACTTAACCCAAATTTACGCTCTTAAGCTCGATCCTAACATGATGCTGAAGTAAAAGTAATGATAGGATAGGAATACAGTTATGACTGTCTAGACGCATTTAGCATTATTAGAGAGGCATTCAGCACGCAAGACTCAACACAATAGAGTAGTCATGAATAACAATGAGCCTTGGTCTACGGCCGCAAAGTTGTTTCATTATTACTTTACCCAAATACGTATAAGTAGATGATTATAAAAATATCTGAAATAAAATTTATTATTATATTGTTATTATCATTATTATTTACAGTACCTAAAGCAGCTGGTAATCCATTTATAACATCAAAAATGTATTTTCTTTTCGATTTGTCTATCGTAAAAGTCTTAATGGACAAGTTATTTCGCAGGAAATCCTTTTTATTGGCAACACAACAATTCCGAAAAATAGACAAATAATTTATGGATTTATGAAAAGTGGTCACCAAGATAATAATATTGTCATTTTGCCCTGTGCCGTCACCACGCTGGCATATATCAAGGTAAACACAAAAGAAAACAGTTAGTTGTGAGAAAAACAAAAAACTTAAATTGAAACATGGTTCAGTCATGTGACAAAAAGTACTGTTTTGAGATACAAACATTAAACACCAGCATACTATCAATGCCCACTTGTTCTGGCTACTATAACTTGTCACTAGGAATGTTAAGCAATATGTTGTTTTGGCAACTCTAATAATTACCCTAACAAGTAGTAATATAAATCAGATTGAAGCAACATTTTTGTTCTTTAGCAAATGATTTTATTACTATGATAGCCTATATAAGTTGTATATGTTTAACATTAAGTCCTGCCTGCTGTTATTGAGTCTTTATCAGAACAATTTATTTACTTATGATTGGTTTTTGGAGTCTTTTTGTATTTTTTATTTCAACTCCAAATTTTTACTTTGTTTTGTTTAAATTTGTTACTTTTACCCGTAAAAGTAACAAATTTGGAGTTGAAATAAAAATACAAAAAGACTTCAAAAAACCAATCATAATTTGATTGCTTAGTAGTGACATCTCTTGTCTGGGTGAGCGGTTGGTTCCGAAAGAGTGTGACGTCTCTCGATGAGATCGGAACATAGATGTCGCTAGTGCTGCTGCATAAGTAGCGTAGTAGAAATAAGCAATCTGAGATATGTATGCATAGGAAAAATTCGTGTCTAGATTCCTGTCCAGCGGTGGTGTAGGGGTTATAGCACGCAGCACGGATTGCTGAGGACCTGGGTTCGATTCCCAGCGATGATCTCTTTTTCTGGTTTTTCTGTGCATCCATGTCTCAGTTTGTATTTTCGAAATTTATTTACTTCCAATTTATTGCAGATGATAATGGACATCATAAAAATCTAAGTAATATTATGAGAGCTACATTATTCCTGATTATTTGAGCTTAACTGCGTTTTTATTAGCTGATTTGATTAATAAAAGGTTATTAATTAAATCAATCTCACCTGCCATGTCCTAACAAATAATACAGGGATAAAAATGGTAAACATTACTGATATGAGCAGAAAGATTACAGAATTTCATAATCATAATAATATTGCACAACTTCTGTACCTACTAAATTAAATGGCAACTTTTGCCAGTGATTGAAGCCCAATATAGGCGTATTAGTATGTAGGTGAGGTATATGACTATAGGTCCACTCCTGCTGGCTCGTGCTGAGGCACCAACTTCAGAGTGGTAGAAAAATATTTTATGGTTTTTGTAGTTGGTTCAATTTTTTGTTATAATTTTTTTCTATTATACTGATTGAGACCTAGAAGCCACAGCACAGGACCGTGACGCATGGAAGTCCCTACTGCGAGCCCTATGTCCCTGCTGAGGGACTACAGGAATTCATCATCATCATCATCATACTGATTGATTGAAATAATAGAAATATTACAAAGAAAACAGCTAAAAAGTTATGCTTAAGGTAACAGATAGCACGAGCATGACAATTAACAGTCGAATCTACCATTTGGTCATTTTACGATTATTAGGTCAAAGTCATTAAAAACAGTATATTTGACTTTGGCACAATAATTGCAGATCCGACTCTGTTAATTGTCACGGTCGAGCAATGAATGATCAGGTAGGAGTATTTTTACTCTTCCTTTGTTACATGTTGTAAGGGGCAAATTTATTTTTACCAGTCAATGTTTATTATCCCATAGATAAAATATGCTACTTTACCTGATCTCCAAGCCAATCCGAACCCTTGACAGTGTCATACATATGCCATAGCCAGCTATCTTCCTCCATATTACCTTTAAGTAAGTAAAGATTGTTATATACATGTTTTTTTTAAACTATTAAATAATGTCAATTAATTCCAATGCTATTATTGTGTTCCAGTTAATTACTAGTTAATGATGGTAATAATGCAGTAATTAAAAATACATTGCAATGAGGGCTATCGCGTATGAATTCGCCACTAGAGGCGCTAGTGTAGCGTGAGGTCTCCGAAATGTCAAATCTCATAGGTTTTGGGTGAGCTACGTGGGTTTATTTAAAATTAGAATAATTTTGTGAATATTTTTGCAATATCTGAAATTAATTATAGCAAATATGCGTTCCGGGGTAATCAATGTCTGTGTTTTGAGACAGTTTTGTCTTTCGGAAAACCTTGTCCTCCCTTTATTCCGAACAAAACAGGGACTATGCAACACTGTGGCATGCTCGATATTTTTATGGTACGGTTTTAAGGTGTATTAAATATGATTTTAATTCAAACTTTGTTTTCACGCCCGTAATAACAGACTTTGAAAGCCATACTTAAAAACCTCACGCAACAGTGCGCCATCTAGTGAGACAAAAAACGATAGCCCTCATTCATTGTGACATAATCTAATGATGTCCAAAGTTAAAAGTGTAATCTCATGTTATCAGTAATATAAATCTTTATATTATACAAAACAAATAAACACAACCAAGTTATTCTGCTATATTAGAGCTGAAGACAACATGACAAGCTGCTAGTCTTGCTTATGTAATATTATTCAAGTAGCTATATTCCCAGAAAGGAAACCAATGTTCCTATATACTAATGCTAATGGCCTCACCACAAACACCTTTATTATGTTCTGGACATTACTAAAATGGTACTTTCCACAATTAGACATCTGTTAAGAACATGATTAACAATACGGAATATGCAAGCATTTTTGTTATTTTTTAAATAGATCCTTATTGTTTAACAGTATTTTGGATTTTTGAAATATCTCAAAAGGATATGCAAATACTCAGGCAGTAGCATAGCTGGGTAACCCACAACATCCCTGATTCTCCTTCTTGGTGTTGTTTGCATAGGAAGGCACCACAAAGTTTTTATTTCCTCTTCCTTATTTTCAACAGAAGTTTTGTGTCACATTGAGATATTTAAAAGAAAATTTGTGATTCTTGCATATTCCCAATTGTCTAAAATTACAACAATGTAATTGTAAATACACAGTTAGTGTTATTAGAAAGCTCTGACAATTACCAAAAAGTACATACCTAAAGCAGCATTGATGCCACCCTGCGCTGCTACAGTGTGTGACCTTGTAGGGAACAGCTTCGTGACTACAGCTGTTTTTAAACCCTTCTTGCACAAGTCCGAAAGCCGCACGTAAACCTGCACCCCCAGCTCCAATGACCAGATGCATCATGT
>NC_133494.1:10584203-10597517 GCF_025370935.1 Choristoneura fumiferana
ATTGCCAAACAAATCCCATCAAGAATGTCCGAACTATTTATTTGTTTTGTGTAACAAATAAAATCATCACCACACAAATTATTAAAAGAATACGTGACGAAATTGAACCTAGTCTTTACTACGTTACAGTTGAATTTCGCTAGCGGTCATATTCCACAATAATAAAAATATTTACGTGTGCGTAGAAACACTGATCCCACCACACAAACAAATAGAAGAATACGTGACGAAATTTGAACCTAGTCCTTTACTCTATTACAGTTGAATTTCGCTAGCGGCAAAACTCCACAACGCTTGACACTTGACAGCTAAACTCCACAATTTCACATACGCATGCTCGAATTTGAATGTAAGCCTTATCAGAAAAGGCAGAGGGATTAATTTCACTTGCAACATTGAAGGCGACGTTGCAAGATTGCTTGGATGAGTTTGACGTTTCTTAATACGGACGAATTTAGACTGTAGAACAAAGAATGCATTCGGACTTTCGGAGAGGACTTTCGTAATAAAAAAGTTTTGTCAATTAAATTTAAAAAAAATAAAAAGGTAACTTTTTAAGCTAATTTTCTTTATTTATTTATTTATCCAAGTCCATGTTTACGTTTTCGAGATAATCTATATACAGCCGGATTAAGACTATTTGATGCCTTAAGCAATGCCGCCTATGCCCCCCCCCCCCCTATCGATATTTTAAATAAGTATTTATTACGACGAATATTATATTTATGAAATACGATAGAGATTATGGGGAGGCACGAGCAGAGCGGATTTTCAAACAGCCTTACCTTTTGTGCTAACAAAAATTTTTGGTGCTGTTTATGGTGCCCCAAGACGTGATGCCCTAAGCAATCGCTTAATTTGCTTTGGGCTAATACGGCACTGATATATATATAATTAAAATAATAAACTGACTAACTGACTGTTGATATATCAACGACAGCCCAAACGCTGTACCTAGAGACCTACTTTATGCCCCGGTTCCGAAGTACTCGTCAAGACGACAAACGAGTCAAACTCGATGTGGTCGTGTCGTTTATCACAGAGTTCCTATGGTCACCCGCTAGCTTTATCATCAGATCAACTCCATGTAGTGTACATGCGTGTAAAATTTCAGCTCAATCGGTTGAAGATATCCACTTCAAATTTGAGTTGAAAGATTCCACCCGAGCAAACATAGTTACATACACTGCAAATAAATATAATGCTTGTAAAGTTTTTGTTAAAAATTTAATTTTTAATACAAGCTTTTTCGCCGAATGTACTTTTTATTGACTGTACTTGAATTGTCGTCTAAACTACACATCTGTACCAAATTTCAAGTCGGTACTATTAACTATTGAGGAGAGACGATTCTGACAGAACCACCAAGTTGTCACTACCAGATTACTGTATTGTCACCAAATTTACATAAGTATGCCAAATTTCAAGTCGATCGGACCACTGGAAGCTAGCTTCCAAGATTTGACCCACACACACAATAAATAAATAAATAAGCAAACAGGGCAAGCTACGAAAAAGCTTCTAAAAATAATCGCCGAAATGTAAGCACTTGTGCAAGTATTTGAATAAAAACAATTTGAATTCTCATCCTCCTTGGTTCTGGCTGTTTGCTTCAAAACCATTGACAGCGCACGCCGCGCGCAGTTTTTAAAAAAAAATTGCAGGCTGTCTGTCAGCAAGGTTCATTCGCGGAAATTCGGCGGACTTCGTATGTTGTGTAATTAAATAATAAGAAGCTCGACTAGTGTGAATAAATTGTAAACTGTTATAAACTTGTAAACAGTTTAAAATACTTAGCATGATTTTTTAGTGTAAAAAACAATAGGTAAACATAGTGATTAATACGGTGTAGATTTGGCGAGCCCCTATCAAAGTTGGCTTCATTGAGGTTTGTGGTTCATAAATTGCTTTATTAATTTTGCACAAAAACGAATACACCACACAGTCAGACAGTCAGTACATTATATTATCGAAGCTTTATAAAACATTAATTAAATCGCAACTTCAAGGTAAATATTCAAATGACATAGCTACCGCTTGCTAGGCGACTCGGTAAATAAAATAGAGTGACGGCAACTCCACTACACTTTTGTTCCATGTTCTGTTGTTTATCTGTTTCGTTTTACTGATATGCTTTCCTGTGCGTGTGACAAAGACAAGGCATTTGTCAATGTTGTGGAATTCTGGCAACGTTTATCTTTTATTAGCAATTTAGAAATGGCTTTAAAAATTAATTTTAATCAATATTTCTCTCTGATTATTAAATTTAATAGAAAAAACAACAAATACTCGCTGAAAGTATGATATTCCATCAGATTTGTTCCGTTTTCGCGAGTGATTTTTGCACTTTTAAAGACGCACGTGGCATCGTTACGCTTGCACTGACAACAACGTACTGAGAAAAAAGAAGGCACATTTACCAAAGTGCGCTCATTTGGCTCGGACATATTCGGACGCGCGACTGTGGATCTACAGTTAATACATCAGTGATGCAATCAATATATTTGACTAAAATAAATGACATCTTAAAGAAATCCCAGTAAAATGATTTAGTTGGGAAATGATATCAGTGCAAAACATTGAGTTGGGAAATAACATTTCGCCTAAATAAAAATATGGGATAAATAGTTTGGGCTATAATTTGCTTTATAATTTTCGCCAAAACATTAGTAAACCAAAAAAACCAAATGTACTTACACAAAAACAAATAATAATCGATTAAAAATAAATGTTGACTTGATATTTTTTTATAATTTCTGAAAAGTACTATATTGTATTACATTTTTAGAAAAAAAAAGCTTTACATATTTAGAAAGCTGCTAACTGTAATTAGTGCTCTCTTTTAATTTCAACTTTGTTTCTGTACTCAGTTTCATATCAGAATAAAAAATGACGAGTTCAGCCAGTACATTGGTGGGTCGCCGGAGGAAGTACACAAGGAATACACTGAGGACAGCTACGGCTGGTCGGTGGTCAGCCCGTTCCACAAGCGGACGTCCCGGACGATGGCATTGACCTGTTCAACACCACCTGCATGGCCATCAACACCAAGCATAAGCACAGCATTGAGCTGCAGATCATAAGTAAGTTCATCAGTTACATTAGGGTATCCATTGATTAATAAAAACGTTTATGGAATACGGATAAAACAGGTCTCCTTCGTAATCCATAATATAGTTTGTCCTAAACTCAAATGCCATAACACTTTTGCCATAAATAAACACTTTTGACATATCATACTTTGGCCATAATGATCTTGCCGGTGAAATTCCTGGCACGTGAGGTATCCCATCTTAGGCCTCTAGGTTGGCAATGTGTCTGCAATACCCCTGTTGTTGCAGATGTTTATGGGCGGTGGTGATCTCTTACCATCAGGAGACCCACTTGCTCGTTTGCCATCCAGTCGAATAAAAAAAAAAATGTCCTAATAATCAAAAGCCATAGTATCACATGTCCTAATACTCTTAATCCCTAATATTTTTGTACTAATATAGTAAGACAAAACTTACGAACTAATAATATATAAATTTTTTTTTTTTAATCTATTTTAACGAGGCTTGTACAACTAAAGACTTGCAGCCTCATGGGGGGTCAGATACAGTTACATCTCTTGTGCAGACCCTAGTCTCTGGATGCAAAGGCCCGTCTGATGAACTTGTAAATCCGCGTCGCTTCTTCTGAAAGTGGATGACTCAGAATCACATTTACACTTCATTCCACAGATCCATACCATCCAGATACCGTTTTCTGTATCCTTATTCTGATCACATCCAGACAGAAAATGAAGGAGGTCTTCAGTCTTATTCACCTAAACACAAGGTGATTGTACACTCTCATCAAATTTAGGAAATAATTTAGTGAATGTGACAGATCGCCCACGAAATGCAAGCACAAGTAATTCCTGGGAAGGCTGCACAATCAAACAGGGTATTGTATTTGTTCAAAAGTATATAACCAAATGCCCTTTGTTTCAGATACTTGTTAAAATATTTGCCATTGTCATTACACTTGCCTTGGCTAAAACATCAATTCTGTACCATAAGGTTTACATCCATCTCACCCCTCTTGAAAATGCTATGTTACTAAACTATCAGTTGCTCATTACCCAGCTAAACCCACATGAGTGGGATCCTTGCACAACGATTTGGACACAGTTGTAGTGCAACCTGTGTATGATTTTTAGGATATTGTAGGCTATCGGCATACCTGGAGCCCGAGCACACCGAGCACGGTGTTGAAGTGCACTCCTGGAGTCAGTTAGGATAATTTTTTATTTCTTTCCAATCTACAGATAAGAAAGGCTTGCAGGGCTACCAGTTCAGCTCTCATAATACAATCTCGTTGTGCAATTAATTAGTTTTGAATTATTGACTGAGGATCAAAAATGCAGCACCACACCCTTGCTTTGGACCCATCGTAACAATTTATAAAATCCCATATTCCTCCACATTTTAATAACACTCTGCTTAAGCAAGTCACATGTACATTTCTTTTTGGTAAATTAATCCTCATCTACATCACACTTAATACAAGAATGAATGTCAATATACGATGTCCAAATGTCACAGAAAAATGTCAATATTGGCTCTGGTGCAAATCCACATCCTTAAACAAATTGTGAATGTGACTAGTACTGGCTTAACTTTATTATTCCAATAACTCTGATCACATTGTACGGAGCTGTTCCAGAAGGTCAGATACCTTATCATTGATCTCGAACAAACTCCCACCAGTTGTGCCACCATTTGTTGGGAGAGGCGGTAGCAGAGTTCATTCTCATCAACATGACAATACATCGCTTTCTAGTACTAACGGTCTCTGAGCTTATCCGCGGACAGACAGACATGGTGAAACTATAAGGGTTCCTAGTTGACTACGGAACCCTAAAAATTAGCCAAGTATTGGGGTCTGGTAATTGGGTGTTATTCCAGGGGTGGACATCTGGCGAGTGCTGCTGATGGTGGCAGGGCTGGTCACGGTGTGGGCGTCGCGGCCGCTCAGCAGCAACCCCGTGTTCTTCTACCTGTGCGGGGTGCTGCTCGGGGTCTCCGCTTCCTTCATGCTGCTGGTCTACTACGTCAGCAAACTGCTGCCCAGAGTAAGTCGAACATTATAGGGTGAGAAATCATACACATTAAGGATTTGTATTTATCAGAGCTGTGTGTGTTAAATATAATATAACTAATAGAATAAGGTTGTGTTTTCACTAGAGATGTGCGAGTAGCCAAGAGACTCTTTATTGTGACATAGTAAGCGATACAGAAAACAGATACACAGAAAAAAATATTACAAGGTGAGCAATAGATTGCGTGTAGCGGGCTTTTTTGTAATAAGCGAGCGGGGTGCGATCAAGCGGACTGAGTGCTTCGCAAGACATTCCTCGCGAACATCCTTCTTTTGTTTTGTATATGGAAATCCTTGCTCCACTGGAGCTGCGCTGAGCGAGGACAGATAAATGAAGAATTTCTAATGGTTCACGATAAACACATTCCTCGCAACGCACCCTTATACGTTTATTAGGTATTTAAAATTTTTCCAAGGCAGTTGGTTTTTACAATCTTTTATGTATAGTTTCACCTGTCCCATATGGTCTCTGTCAAATTTTGCAAGTTAAATTTGACCAACTTCCAGTAGTCAGATTGACTTGAAATTTGAAAATTCATGTAAATCGCGTGACAATACAATAATCTAATAGTGACATCCGGGTAGTCCGGCCAGGATTGTCTCCGCAGGACGGAACTCTTCAACGGTTAATAGCATCGACTTGAAATTTGGTATGCAAATGTAGTTTGGGTGACAATGCAAGTACAGCCAACAAAAAGTACAATCATCAAATAAGCTTGTATTAAAAAAAAAATTATGGTTAGGTTATTTTTGTAATAACTCTTTTTTTGATGTGTTGTTTCTTCCATAATTTCTAAATTCCATTTAGTGGTTGTCTGGAAGAGATCGCTTTTAAGCAATAAGACCGGCTATTGTTTACCCTGCATTTAGTGTCCATATAATAATAATTAATAAATAAAGATTTGTATTGTATTGTATTTGTGATTTCAGAAAACTCTGACATACGGGGTGCTGATTGGCGGGTGGACGGTCGGCGTGTACATATTCCAGCAGCTGTGGGAGAACGTGCGCTCCATAGTACTGTCCTACCAGACTTACGTGTTCTGGTACACGCTGGCAACAGGCTTTGTGAGCTTCGTGGTCTGCTACCGGGTGGGGCCGCCCACGGACAGGCGGAGCAGGAACCTGGTCATGTGGACTTTGCAGGTTGGTTATGGAGGTCGGCATTAGGGTCGATCGATAATCGATCGATGGTATATTGTATTCCAATCCAATTTATGAAAAGTGTAACCAAAGACGCCGTTAACCCGACCACAGACATTTACTGATGTGAAAATCTAGAAGCTATTGCAAAATAATTCATCTGTTCAGTAAATCGATTTAATTCATTAATTGAATAGATAGAAAGTATTTTTGTCTATTTTATTATTTACAATACTTGATTTAATACCAAAGATTGTTTATTCAATTACAAAAGCAGTAAATATTTTTTATTTTTAATATAAGTAAATAAAAATCGCTTATTCATCTATTTTTAACCCGTCGCGCGACCAACGACATTTCTGGGTAGTTTTGGACTAGTACCCTATGTTAAAGGGTGAACGGGACTAGTAACAAAAGTTGACTAATCACGAGTACTTACTTACATACGCGCCACTGTGGCGCGCAGGGCGGGACAAAATGGACGGGTTAAAATGACAAATTTTCCACCATCTCTACGCTAGTCTATGCTACTACAGATTATACCCATGTTTCATTCAAGAAATAACGCCAGATTTTGACGAAGATTTTTCAAATGAAAAATAAATATTGATTGAGAAAAAAGTGATTAGACGTCTAGTTAAAAGACAAGAAGTTTATACAAGAATTTTGATGAAATCGGTTTGTTTACACTTATAATAAATTGGATTGGTATAACGTATAGATTGGAACAGTCGACGTCGATCTATAGTTTCTACTAGGCCAATCGCTTGATGGGGGAATGCAGCAGATCGATCGTTGCTACTAGACCAATTAGTGTATCCGTCGATCAGCCAACGCTACCAAACCAACCGATCGATGGTATCGAACGATCAATTAGCTTCAGTAGTCTTGAGTAAGCTAGTTTAGAAACCAAGATAAATACGAACTTTGCTGACAGGGATACTATGGCAAAACATTATTGAATAGATCTGTACATATAATGAGTAACCCCCCCCCCCCTCCTTGGCAGGGTGTGGGCGTGCTGATGATATTTTTCAGCAGCTCGTACCAGGAGGCGAGCGCGGCCGCGGTGTTGCTGGCACTACTCGTCAAGTACTTCCCGCAGTCCGTGCTCAACGCCGTGCAGGGATACTGGTCAGTACAAACCCTAAATAGGAGCTTCAGCCCAATATCCTCTCGTTTTAAGAGGTCTGTGCTCAACTGCCACGTTTATAAGACGTTTATGCTTAGATAAACATAGAAAAGTGAAGACAAGGTTAAGTATCATTCGTTTACTTTTGCAGACAAGACTAGGATTCCTAGGAACGAGGTTTTTTTTTACATAAAGCTGACCTTTGATTGACTCCTACTTATCTCACCTCATGAAAAGAACAGATGAGGCTAAAAGTGTATCCCACTGGTTCAGTAACAGCGTATACCCTTGCCTAGCCTTGAAGAGTTCTAGGTTGTATGTATCTATCCGGAAATACAGACGATGGGAGCGAATTCCATTTCTCAGCAGTTCCCATTATGAAAGATGAAGTGAACGCGACCAATGGATTACTAACTACATAAGAGTGAGGGGCACATCGCTCGCAGAACAGATAACCGTTGGGGGAGAGAAGTTCTGGAGTGGCGACCGCGAATCGAAAGACGAACCGATGGCAGCTTAGGGCCCCCGGCCCCTACTTGGTGGACTGATGGCATCGTGAGAGAAGCGGGCATCCGGTGGCAAGTGGCGAGTTGTCATTCTAAGGGGGAGGCCTTTGTTCAGCAGTGGACGTCTTCCGGCCGATGGTGAAGGGTGAAGACACTCCCCTCGTCTAGATGACCTGTGAAAAATTTTCTAATCATGACTAACTTCCTTTGGCAGGCGTCGCAGGTTCCCGCCCAGGCCGCGGCTGCTGACGAGCGAGGAGTACTACGAAGAGGGCGCGCGCGAGACCAAGCACGCGCTCGAGAACCTGAGGAAGTACTGCTCCAGCCCCGACTGCGCGCAGTGGAGGATCATGCTCAAGCTTAACGACTCCAAGAGGTTGGTCACACACGCTAGAGTTCCCAGCCGTTTATCTTTACTTGCCCGAATTTCAATTGCCATACCAACGTTTGCCATAAAATATATAGAACCGTGCTGTTTTCAGGATTTTTTAAAATGTCATCATATATAATGCAGTAGGTTAGGTTAGGTTAGTTTAATATCAACTCTGAAGAAATTACTATTTCAGAAATAGATTACTTTATGGCAAATGAAAATTCTAGAAAACGATACATTCGGGCATATGAAATTCGGGCAAACGATAGAGAACCGTTCTACTAAACGATTGTATCGTTCCACCTTAAGGCCCGTGGTCGCGGCCAGCGGTCATCGCTAGATGTTGTCACTGTTCGCGACCGCGTTGCGCCTACTTCGCCCACACAATATTGATGAGTCAGAGTGGGCTTTGTTTGTATGTATGTCCATTCCTTAGGTACTCGCTGCAGCCTAAACGGCTGGACGGATTTTAACATACATATAATAAGGTATCATTAGATTCGTCATAACTGTCGATTTCAATTGACGTCCGCGAAAAAATGATGGCGGGGAAATAAAAAAAAATGTATTGTAACAATATAATATGGATATGCCGTGGTGGCCTAGTGGTTTGACCCATCGCCTCTCAAGCAGAGGGTCGTGGGTTCAAACCCGGCTCGCACCTCTGAGTTTTTCGAAATTCATGTGCGGAGTTACATTTGAAATTTACCACGAGCTTTGCGGTGATGGAAAACATCGTGAGGAAACCTGCACAAACCTGCGAAGCAATTCAATGGTGTGTGTGAAGTTCCCAATCCGCACTGGGCGTGGGAACTATGACCCAAACCCTCTCATTCTGAGGGGAGGCCTGTGCCCTGCAGTGGGACGTATATAGGCTGGGATGAATATGGATATCAAATGAAAGCTAAAAATTAGCCCATTAGAATGGGCTTATTATATGGGTTATGTTATAATACTTTAAATCTACCATTTTTACAGAAATATCAAAATAAGTGTGAAATAAAACTATAAATAAAAAAAAGCATTAAGCCCAACTACCTTAAAAATACTAAAAAGAAGTAAACAAGTCTAGTGGGGGTGGAACTGTTAAATAGCTAACCTAAAGTTCAACAGGTAGGACCAGCTTAAATAATCTTAGTACCTGCCTAATATTGTGTGTGCCTTCATATTGTGTTGTATTATAGTTTTATAGTGAACCACCTCCCACAGGTTCGCATCGTTCGTGGAAGGCGAGTCGCACCTCAGCGACGAAGAAGTGTTAGGCTACGAGGCTTATGCCTTCAGCACGGAGCCGCGCCGCAAGCCCGCGGCCAACTCGACCGCCATCGCCAGCCAGCTGGACTTCTCGGACGATGACGATGATGATGACATCACTGACGATGAGGTGTGAGACACAGGAACTTTGAATGCCAGCTGAGTGTATCGTCACTCCATAGAGTGGGACACTGCTGACTGTTCTGGACTAGCGAGTCGTGACCGCACGAAATGGTGGAAAATTAAAAAAAAAATAGGATTGTCAATACATTTCATAGATAAAAAAACCTTTGTTCCCCGTAAATATCCAGCATGGGCAGGGCCTAAATTATTTCTTAATAAATCGCCGAGCCCTTGCCGAGAAATACAATAATATAATAATATACTCGTAAATGTTATATTTTACGATTTATCCATTAAATTGAGCAGATTCAGTTTTTGTTACTAGATATTTGTAATCAATAAACTTCTTGTAAATAACGTTTGACGTTATTAAATGTTTAATCGCAGAAAGAGTTGTTTTCCGTTTTGTAAAATTTTAGTTAAGTAGTGTGATTTGCTACAATGTTAAAAAAAATCGTCTAATTGAAAGCACATAACAATGTCAATTCAATTCTGATTTTGGAATAGGTTAAAATGAAATTGCAGCATAAGGTTAAACTTCTTGCAAAGTCGTTTGCAAGTGAACACCATACTTTATGGATAAGGTTAAACAAAAGAAAGGACTGATTAGGTAGTTTTATACTAAGGTAAAAAGCAAATGCTACCTTTTTTGGCATTGTCCAAATGTTGTTCAAGTTGTTGTAATAAAACCATTTTCATTAGTTAGTAACATTTTAATTATAATAAAGATTCTCATTGTTTTATATTCATATTACTTAGGCTAGCACCACTTTAATTGTAAAAAAATAATATTTGTACAAAATATTCATCTTCATGTGTTTATTGATCTTCAGTAATATTAGTTTAGTTATCTATTTTGTGTGACATGATTTTATTTATTATAAGAGTTTGAATGTTTAACTGAATATGAATAAAGTTATATTTATTCAATTAACAGCTGTTTAATTTATTCGTAAAATTATTATGTTTAGTACATCACACTTAAAGCACCTATATTAAAATAATACTATTCAGTAAATAATTAACTTCTGGGGCAGTGTTTAACAATACATAATAATATGCCTCAATTATATTTGAAAAAGATCTTACAAAACGTTATGGCACAATGTTTAACCTTTTAACCTTATAGGACTAAACCAGAAATAGTGAATGGACCACCTCTTTTAATGCACCTGATATTTGTGCATAGGTACTTGTCGGAAAGTTTTGAACTATTCACAACTATTACATAGACATTTTATAAGGAATGTAGACGCGATTTCCTGTAATAAGCTCTCGATAATTCGACGCATGTACTTGCGTCATGGTGACGGATTGATATATTTCGGTAAATGGGTCGAAATATTGAAAGCTCACAAAAGGGAATAGCAATCTATATATCCTTTAAAATATGTATAATTTCTTGTCTCGTTTGGACTTTAATAAGTACAAAAATTACATTGGTAAGACTACATTACAACCGGAATGTTAATATCGTTCGAGACTCGTCGGTTTTTTTTGTTTCCCTGAAGTCAAATGAGAAGAAAAAGAAAACCGATCTTTTGTTTCGAGTTTTAGTGGATATTAATGTGACTTTGTTTCCTCCGAAGAGCACGCTCACGTTACCGGTCGTAAGGATGTCTAAACATGATCTGAAAGCGAATTTGCTGTCGTAGCCTTAGGGCCTGGCCCTTTTCTACGAAGTGCAAAATTCGAACTTCAATTTCATTTTCGAATTTCGTAGTAGCCTCTGTTTCACTGTTTATTCTGTTTTCCAATCTTTATTCGGACAAAACAAACTGAGACGGCACCCCAAATATATGTCATAAAATTTATTAATGAGTGGTGAGTTGGGGACACCCTTAATATCCGAAGATTGTCAAGGTAGTATTTAGCCACATTCACATTTATCTGACGCGTTGTGTGTGTCGTGACGCATCAGAACAGCATGGGCTTGGTACATTTAATATCCTCGTGAGTCCTCGCGTACTTTGTAAAGAACAAATGAACACAAAGAATAACGGCCAAAGTATACTTTAAACAAAGAACTTTAAAAATGTTTTAATAATATCCAAAATAAAGCTGATGACATACGTCTAGGTTTTAAGTACCTACAACATCTATTAAAAACGGTTAGGACACAAGAGGATACAGTTAAGTTCATGCAGCGTGTTTTGACGGCTTGTGCTGTCTCTCTCCACCCCATATTATTCGTATGAAACAGATTATTTGACGTTTTATCACGTCACGCCAGACAAATGTGTGGCAGATTGTGGCAAGTGTTGTCTAGGAGCGAGCACGGCTGGCCTTTTTGGACTTGTCGAGCGTCTGCGGCGGCGGGGGCGGCTTGGCCGACAGGTGGCGGCTGTACAGGCTGCAAATAAATGCATACAGTTATTACACGCTTTTATTTAACTTGAAAATACAAACTGAAATACAGATGCACAGAAAAACAGAAAAATAAGACCATCACTGGGAATCGAACCCAGGTCCTCGGTAATCCGTACCGCGTGCTATACCGCTACACCACTGATGGTCAACGGTACCGACACGAATTTCCCTATGCACCTCATATCTCAGCTTGTGTTTCTTACTTAGTCACTTAAGCACCTGGGACCTGGACCGAGGACCTGGGTTCGATTCCCAGTGATGGTCTTATTTTTCTGTTTTTTCTGTGCATCTGTATTTCAGTTTGTATTTTCAATTTCGGTTTTACGGGATGACCGTAAAAGTAAAAATTTGGAATTGAAATAAAAAATACAAAAAGATTCCAAAAAACCAATCTTAATTTATTTAACTTGCCTTGTTTGTCCGGGGTGTCATTTAACCCTTTTCCAGACCCGCCAATTTAGATACACTAACTGGGCAATTATTCGAGCGTTTCAAACGCCTCATTTTTGGTCACATTTTTTAACGAATACGGTATTTGACAACTGTTGAATTTACCATATCCTGTACAGTCACCAGCATTAATATCTGCCACAGCGGAGCGTGCAAAAATATCTGACACGTCCTTCCGGCCCTAGAAATAGAGTCGTATCAGATATTTATGCACGCTTGTTGTGTTAGATATTGGTGCTGGTGACTGTACGTATACTATTACTGATATTGTAAAGAAGAAAGATTTGATTGTTTGTTTGTTTGCATTGAATAGGCTCCGAAACTACAGGACCGATTAAAAAAAATCTTTCACCGTTGGAAAGCTACACTATCTGTGAGTGACATAGGCTAGATTATATTTAAAGAAAATTAGGAATCCGGACTAAAACTTCAATAATGTAACCCAAGCTGTAAAAGAATAATCATAAAATATCTTTCATCGCATGCGCTGTGGAAACTATTAAAGATAGAAGAAAAAAATGTGCTATGATACAATATTAAAGAATTAATCAATGTCTATAAAAAACTTCACGATACCATATTTCCATCTATTGTAGTTATGTCACTATAAATACTTTCTTACATTTTAAAAGTTGATAGAATCGCCGACTAAAAGGCTATTTTATTCATACCTTTGTATTAATCCTTATCTAAATAAATAATTTCATTCAAGACTGTTTCAATACTTGTAGATTACTTTTTGAATTATTTAAATCGGACCTTCCATTCAAAAGATAATACGAATTTAAAAATATCAATCTAACCAGAAAAGGCATTTACGTCGACACGCCCTGCAGGGC
>NC_133494.1:10597617-10655641 GCF_025370935.1 Choristoneura fumiferana
CAGCGCGCCCTCCACGATCTGCACCGAGTTTATGAGCAGGTTCTGAAGCTCCAACGTCCTCATCAGATCGCTATTCCAGATCAGGGAGCGGTCGGACACTTTGAACGTCCTTAATTCTGTGTAGATCTCGTGGATTTGCCTTGTGGCCTGGGACAATACAAAAGTATTGAAAGCTATACCATGAGAACGTTTTGTGGCACTCGAGGCTAGAAAAAGTAGACTATATGAATAATTTAAACGTTTCGTCCGAATCACGTTTTTTTTTTTTTTGTCATTTTTTGTTATTTTTATTTCCCAACAGGTAAATAATAAACCAAATGAAAAAAGTTTTACCATTTTAAATTTTATCATTTCGGCATTTCGTGTAACACGCATACTCATAAAACGTGGTAAAAGCATGTACTCATACTTTAGATCGTGTTTGTTTAGTAAAATCCGTTTACAAAGCACTACGTCAAATGAGTTAAAGTATTACTACTACGAAATCGTAAACCTATCTAATTTATGGCAAAACGATAAAAGGATAGCTAAATCGGTTCCATTGTTCATAGTATAAGGATAACAAAAAAGGGCCAGCTATTAAGGTGGTAGACAATTGAAACATGCAACTTCGTTTACGGCACATGTTGGAGCCAAAAACTTTTTTTTTGTTCGTAGAAACCCAGTTTCCCCAGCTTTTGTTCCTTTTGCGTAGTTATTTGTGCAATTGGTTGCATTTTGATAGAGAGAAAACGTCTGCGTTGATCTACACTGTCTACACTGTAGATTCTACAGGCATTATTTCACTACGTTACGATATTCCTTAAACTTGGAGATGTTAGTTTGACTTATTTTTGCTCATGATAAGAAGATATTCAGAGTGACCTACAACTCAAAGCTACTATAAGGTGAATATAAACTAAATTTTTGCAAAACATTTGCTGGTAGTTATTATTACGAGGGGCGGGCTGAAAATTCTAAAGCCTAAGGTAGAAAAAAATATTCAGTTTTTTTTTCTATTTTTATTTTTCAATATAATCTCTCTTTACTCGTAATTCAATGCATTTATTAAATTTTTTAAATAATGCTTTTAGACCGTTAAAAAAATAAATGTCGAAATGTTCCTGTACAGCCGCCTTCATTTCTTCATCACTGCCAAATCGCTTTCCCCTTAAATCTTTTGTAAATTGCTGAATAGAAAATAATCTCTAGGGGCCAGATCTGGACTGTCGGTGGATGATCAATTTCCTCGAAGCCAGTTTCCTTCAGAGCAAGCTTGGCAACACTAGCGGTGTGAACGGGGCGTCGTGTGTACAAAAACAAAATGCCTTTGCTCAGTTTGCCCCTTCGTTTCTCGACTATGGCTTGTCGCACCTTTCTTACTAGCTCGGCATAATAAACTCATTTATTGTAGAGCCTTTTGCCAAATAGTCTATTAAAAGAATGCCTTTGCAATCCCAAAACACGGTGGCCATTAGCTTAGACGTTGATCTTTGAACCTTGAATTTCTTCGGTGGCATTTCACCCTTTTCGATCCACTGCATAGATTCATACTGTCTGATCCATGTTTCATCAACATTTACTATACGGGAACAAACTCATCTAAACCATCTTCACATAATTCTAAAAATGCCTGACAAGTTTGAACACGACATTCTTTATCGAAAGCTGTGAGCATTTTCGGCACCGAACGCGCACTAACTTTTGTCATATGCAAATGTTGATGGAAAATCTCTCCGACTCTTTCCTTACTAATACTTCAGGCTTCAGCTATTTGCCAAACCTTAATTCTCCGATCCTCTAATACTAACTTCTTGACTTTTCAGTAAGTATTTTCTTCAGTCTCAACCGATATTGGCCTCCCTGGGCGAGGATCGTCTTCGATCGACTCCTGTCCAAGTTTAAAAGTCGACTCCATTTTTACACAGTGTCATGAGAAGGGCCTGATGAGCCGAATACTAGCAATTTCTTCAAAATACTTTTCGGCGATTTGTCACTTTTCGTGAGAAACTTAATTACTGCACGGTGCTCAATTTTCGTGGTATGCGTTGATAATTCACACATAATGACCTTTATTCGTCGGATATCTCGAGATGAAATAAAGAAACAACGACACTTTTTCTTTTAATTATTTACTTTTTAAATAGTATGTTTTTTATATCGAGGGCTAAATAAGCGAATATATACCCGAGGTGGTTAGCCACCTGAGCTTTAGCGAGGGTGTCTATTTATTCGAGGGTTTATATTGACTTTTAGTCTCGTGGTGAAAACTCTATTTTTCACTTCTTTTTCAGTTAGTTTAGTACAAAAAGATTTAATCAAAAAATAAAAATAAATCATTCTAGATTTCGGCGGCAAAAGATTATCAATTATGTCTTTTGCTCTTTGCTCGACATCATAATTTTCACTATCACTTGACGCTTGACGACATTGTGAGAATAATCAATTTGTTTTAATCGTTTATGATTTACGCGCTACAACAATTTCAAAGTTTTCGCGGTAAGTATTTTTTTCCAACCAGACACAGATATAACGAAATCGCATCGGCGAAATGGTCAATACCACGTCAATATACAAATGGAAAAATAGAATGGCGCCACTTTCTATGCGGAAAAAGCATAGAACTAAGACCACGTAGACTAAGAACGTAACATTTTCATCATGAAAATGGTCCACACACAATCTTATTTTTTGCAAGTAACTGGCTGTTTGAGTTTATCTAAGTCACTCGAAGCAAATTAAAAAAATAATTACTTTTACTCACTTTACTCCCGCCTCGTAAGGCTATATTGACCTACTTTTAGAGCATGAGAAGTGAAAATGGTATTTTTAGTGGCCAGTACCGATAACACATATGCAAACCTCAAAGTACCTTAGGCTTATATTAAATGATATTGATATAATAATAAAATATAATAAATCGTTTATTTACTCCACCACATTCCAGTAATAATGATAAATTTACACATTACAGTTGCAATTAGATATAAGACTTGTGCGGTGGAGACTGGTGCCTGAACTAGGGAAACCTGTATGTCAGATCACCAGCCTCCGAACCCAGATGTCTGCAGTACAGAGGTTATGTTATAGTTAGAACTTAGGAGAATTATTTAACATGTGAAGTATACAAATAAAAAAACGATAAAAAAGTAAGTACAAAAATAATAATAATAAAAGTGTGTGCGTGGTGTGTGTAAAACTGATGATATTAAACTCGGTTTAAGACGTAAGTTATCCGTTAGAATATCATTTAATATGAGTGAGTCTCACGGAGATTCATGTTCAAAATACCTTAGGCTTAGAACTTTTCAGCCGCCCCTCGTAATTTATTTACACATGTGGACCAAATTTGAAGTTTATCCGAACAGTGTTAAATTCGACTTCCCAGAATTGAAATTTTATAAAAAATCTATAATGAGCGTGAAACACTAGGGAAACTGGTACACAACAGATGGGCTTGATGAAAAACGAATGTGCCAACGAAGCGATGTCTGGATTAGTCGCAAATGGACACAAAGAGTATTCGGATTCACTTTGACCATATCTTTTGTGCATAATCTCGATCACGCAGCAGCACGGCTTGAGTCGTTTCACCATACACCCAGTATAAAATCTTACAGATCTGTTCATTCACGAAGGAGCGCCCCTCTACAGCTATCTATCTATCAATGTGCACGAGTGAACCTTGTACTTACATGTTGTCTTAGTCTCAGTGTGCGTGACTGACGGTACGTTGCGGCTGAGGATATGATCGAGCTACGCACACATAGACCTACAACTACAATTATAAAATGTGGAGGGGCGCTCCTTCGTGAGTTAACAGATCTGTATCTGTTAAAGAATTTATTATGATATTTAGTGTAATTTGCACCAAGTTACTTTGACTAAAACCATTGTCAGACCAACCACCATCATCATCATCATCAGCCGGAAGACGTCCACTGCTGAATAAAGGCCCTTAGAACGCCACAATGAACGACAATTCGCCACTTGCATCCACCGGTTTCCCGCAACTCCCACGATGTGAACAAAGTGATTTGATAGCTGTTTGATATTCGTTATCGTTACATTATCATGGGATTAGACACATTAAGATGCTAATAGATTGTACTGTTAACTTAAGATAACTTGATCCCCACAGCGGTGCTAGCAACTGACCTTCCTCGAGCGTGCTCCTCTGGCGGAAGACGGCGGCGTTCTTCTGCATGCACCTTTGCATGCGAAGCCGCAAATCGCGGTGGGGGCGCGCCGTTCGCGAAACGCACGCTGTCTAGGTTGGCCACGCTCGCCTCGCCCGTCGACTGTAAACAACATGCTGTTAATAGAGACAACATAACAAAGAACAAGACAAGAAATGGATGTAAAAGAACTAAACATGTCTAAATTTACGTCAAACGTGTGACAGCTGCGAAGGCAGTAGCGCCCTTCTTTAAATTCTGCTAGTCATAAGACTACCACCAGACATAAGTCAGACAGACGTGGTTGACGGGGTCTGGTGGTTTGTGACAAAAAACAATTTAATTGAGAGTTAAATAGAATTATAAGGTCTAAAAATTATATAAATTTGGTGCGACGTAATTTTATGCGTTACCATTGTGTAGCATTGTGTAGCTTTGAGACATTCTGCATCAGATAGTATAAATAACTTCAGTGATTTTTTTGAGGTAATATAGGATCACTCTGTATGTGTGTCTACCTGACTGTCCGTCTGTCACAGCTTATTTGCTCCGAAACTACCGGACTGTTGAATCGAAATTATGTGCACATTATGTAAGTCCGTAACCCAAACGTTATTTGGGGGTAATTTGTTGCTTGCTGCTTGATCTAATGGTGGATATTGGACATTCGGTAATTTTATTTTTGGTATACGTCGTTTTATTAATGGTTTGCTAACAATGGGCCTCATGAGGAAGGTCAAAGTCAACGAATGGAATCAGAAATGATGATATCCACAGTAGAACTAAGGTTACCAACATAGCCCGAAGAATTGCGAAACTGAAGTGGCAGTGGGCGGGCACATTGCTCGCAGGACTGATGGCGATAGGGTCAGAAGGTCTCGAATGGCATTCGTGGACCGCGAGGCGAGCTGTCGGTAGGCCTCCAACAAGATGGAGCGACGATCTAGTCGATGTCTGGTGATCGCGGTGGATGCGGAAAGCACAAGACCGGTCTGAGTGGAGAGCCTTGAGGAGGCCTATGTCCAGCAGTGGACTTGTTTCGGCTGACATTATGATGATTTTTGGTATGGTATAGTTACGTCATTGAGCGGAGCCTGCGCGTCGCCGGGGCGGCTGGTCTCTGCGACGGTGTTGGCGCAGGCGCGGCCGAACACGACGATATCGAGCAGCGAGTTGGCGCCGAGCCGGTTGGCGCCGTGCACCGACGCGCACGACGCCTCGCCCGCCGCGTACAGACCCGGCACGATGCGGTCCTGCCCCTCGCGGTGGACGATCACCTTAACAAATATACAATCATAATTAACTATTTATACCAATGAGGGTTAAAAGACAGGCGAAATAACGCTAGATGCCGTTAGTATCGTGAGGTCTTTTTTGACGTCACGGTCTTGCTTGCAATTGGCTCATTTAGTTATTAGCCAATCGCAAGCAAGACCATAACGTCAAAAAAACCTCACAATAGGGTAGGTAGTTTCCTGGGTAGTAAAAATATCATTCTGCATTCTAGTTAGATTATCAGAAAATATTGAACACGTAAGTATTCTTTCGCCAATCAAACAACAAATTGCAAAGATAAAGCGCGTCAAAGTTCAGGGGGCCAGTGGGGGCCAGTGACGTCACTCATTTTAGTAAAAAGTGTAAGTAGGTGTGACAGACTAATTACATTTTTTTAAGATTCTAGCCCATTGACCTAGTACAGTAAACTATGGTCTATTTGTGAAACCTAGATACTAAAATGACAGTCTGAAATGTCAAATGTAAAAATAATGTGGCCAGCATAAAACGAACAGTGCTAGTTTTGCATTTCGTAGTACAGGGCCAGATATCACACAACGTCATTCATGTTTTTCGTATTCGACAATTTCGACATTCTTTACTTTACTCGTATTGTGATCGGATGTGTTCAGTACGTTTTCTCGTGTTATGGTATGTGTGTTTTTATGGTAAGCATTGAGGGGGATTGTACTTAGAATGAAATTGAAACTTAAATATCAACATCTATAAAAAGTAGAAATATCTCCAAAAGGGTCGCATTTTTATTAGACCCATTTTACCTTTTTTAGAATGTCCTAAGTGCCCTACATGTTAGTACGTCATTACGATACGATTTTACGTACGATCTGATTTTAGGCATATAACATAGGTACCTACAAAATCTTTCGGTGATAACCGGTTGCGGCACATCACTATTTATGAGACGCAAAGAACAGGTAACACATGAAACGTAATTTTAGTATCTCGGATTTAAAAACAGACCATACAAAGACATTGATACAGTGAACATTACTAAATTATGTATACAGGACCTTAATGTTAAATCGATAACTGAAATAAAATTAAAGTGTTTATTTCAGGCAAAAGACCTTATAATAGGTTATTAACAATTTTAGCTTTACACTTAAGCTAAGTAGTATGTACACTGTGTTGTGTTAACCTCGCAGTAATAAAATCAAAATTAATATTTTTAAATTTATGAAAATATTATTAAATTGTTAGAATCAACTGTTAAAATAAAGACGTGTATACATACTTTCGTAACTTTGGCCGTATCGATCGTTTCTGTACTTGACTGTTCCATACTAAGGCAAACCCAGAATCAATGCTAAACCTCATGGAATTTCTTGCCGGTTTCTTCTTAATTTCTTGCCTGTTTCTTCTTAAAAAAGGTTTTTACCGAACCGGTGATAGGTTTTTCAACGTTAGTAAGTGTTTATTATAGTTTAAATGGAATAAAAACATTTTGAATTGACTTAAGCAAAGCTTGTATGGATGGAAAATGCACTTTATTGTGTGCGAAATTTTGTACGTGAGATCGCAGTAGTTCAAATCTCGTTGTTACCTTATAGTCAAAAAAAACAACATTTAAACAAAAATACAAAAAGATAGTTTTGAATCATGTTCACTGTGGTCTACACTATCAATTTAAGAGTAAGAAAACTACCCGTCCGCAGCGAACATACTTTGACTAACCAAGCTTTGACAAGTTGACTGACCTCTCCGCGGTAGTTGGTGGGAGTGCCACCCATGTTATAATGTACGGTGGGCAACACAGGGATGGGCTCCTTGGTGACATCAACGCCGGCGAAGATCATCGCCGTCTCGGAAATACCCGGCAGACGCTGCTTCAGCTGGTCGAGCGGGAGGTGGTGCAACTGTAAATGCACGTGGTCCTTCTCAGGGCCACAGCCGCGACCTGAGTACAAAGATTGATTTTAGACCATCAAATTTTCAGATTTCACTATTAATTTTGTAATAGCGTAGTGGGAAATGCGTTTTTGAGTCAATCAACTTTTTCCGTGACATAGTCTTAAAAAACTGTTAAGTATATGCTACTAATGTGCTTAGGACACAGTTCATAAAATAATAGGATTGTAACTACGACAAAAATGTACGCTCGATAAATTTTAACCACAGAAAACATATAGGAAGTTATGGTTTTAAAGAGTTGACCAGGAGACGTGACCATAGCAACGAGGTACAAGAAAAAGTTGTTTGTCCATATTTTTTTTTGGTAAATAGCTGGCAAACGAGCATGCGGGTCACCTGATGTTAAGTGATCACCGCCGCCCATGGATACCTACAGCATTATAATACAAAGCCCGGGGACCCCATCGTTCTTTTCATTAATTGATTTCAGATTGAATTTCAGAAAATAAGCTTAATTGTCTGATTTATTAAATATAATGGCCACATCAAAAACATTTATTGCATTCTACCAAAATAAGGTGATATAGAATGAGACATGTCGAAAATTGAGTGGGACCATAAGAGTTGATCCATTTCACTATTTCCATTGTAGAAAGTTTTACTTCAAGTTGAAGTTGGTTTTATATTGATGGTTAATAGGTTAAACGCAAAACGAATGATTCCCGCCTGACCTTCCATGATCTCGATCGTCATGGACCGGGAGACGACGTCGCGACTGGCAAGGTCTTTGGCGACGGGCGCGTACCGCTCCATGAAGCGCTCGCCCTTCGCGTTTACCAGGAAACCGCCTTCGCCGCGGCAGCCCTCCGTTATCAGGCAACCGGCGCCGTAAATACCTGTATAGTAAATGATACAGTTAATAAATAATACAGGGTACAATACAATACAATTACTCCATTGTACACCACAAATAGTAAGCGGTACAGAAACAGGTACAAAGAGAGAAAATTACAAGGTAAGCAACAGGCGGCCTTATCGCTTAAGAGCGATCTCTACTCAGAGTTATAGGGCGTTTTCAAAAAACGTGTACCTTTTTTTCAAAATTTGTTTAGTTTTTTGATACAAATTTTATGAGTCAGTTTTGTGACGCCCATACCGAGTGAATAAAAAAAACGACACAACAACAAAACAGCCGTTTTTGTTTACGACATTTTTTTAAGCCATCGGAATCGGTTATGCTCTTGATTCTGAGTCAGAAAAGCTATATTTTTTATAAAATAAAAAAAAGAAAGGTACACATTTTTGTGAAAATGGCCAATTATCATCTCGGGCAATATTTATTTATTTAATATAAGATCATCATCATATATTTAAGAGCCTAGCTCTTGTTGGTGGAATAATCACCATTCTGTACGCTGTGTCAGCTGTCTGTGTATTCTGTACACAGATGGAGTCGCGGGCAACAGCTAGTAAATTGATATTTTTTTCGATCAAAACGTGTTGTCGCCCGATGCCCGTAGCACTTGCTACTCTTGCTACGTATCTAATCTGCCAGTGGCTTTATTGTTGTGCCAGCAAAAAGTCCGGTTTCCACCGCCAGCGGAGCGGACTCATTAATGACTTAGTTTAACGTACGACGATCGGCTGCATCAAGTACTTGATGATGTAATTTAAAGTATTAATGAGTCCGCTCCGCTCGCAGTGCAAATCCGGGTGTAGGTATAGGCTGTTACCGGTGGGGTGAAACTGCACGAACTCCATGTCTTCGTTCTGCAGGCCGGCGCGCGCCGCCATGGCCGTGCCGTCGCCCGTGCACGTGTGCGCCGACGTGCAGCTGAAGTAAGAGCGGCCCGTGCCGCCCGTCGCCAGGATTGTGTTCTTGGCCTGGAACCTGCGACACAACACACATTACTGTATGAGAAAGTTGGTTGGTATGTGAGTGTGTGTGTATGTATGTTTGTTACTCCTTCACGCTATAAGGCTGAACGGATTTTTTACACAGAAATAGGCTTGCTTTTGAATACAATCATGGCTGATGATAAGCGAAGATATAGTCTGAGATGGTGAGATGGTTGATGTATGGATTTGGATGAAATTTGGTATGTAGATAGCTGGACGTCTGGAATAACGCACAGGCTTATTTTGTCTCGATATTTTCACGGGATAGAGATAAACTCTTGAATTCTCTATTGCTAGGTTTAGAGTCATGAAATTTTGCACAGTCGTTCATAGTGCAATTTTAATGAAGACCACGATTACATTTTTGAATTTACGGGAAACCGCTGGACCTAATGGTTTACGCGTGCGAATTCGCGAGTAAACTCTAGTAAATTATATATCTAAATTATAGGTATGTGTATGTTGAACACATTGAATGAACAGAAAAGTATAAACATTGTAGGCTGTATAGAGCCTGCATGAATAATGGCAGTATAATAGTCAATCAAATTTAATATTTAATATTTGCCGTACTTTACGGAACCCTACACTGCGCGTAGCCCACACACATACTTGACCAGTTTTCTATTTCTATAACTGAAACTGCATATTATGATTTTTTTTTTCTTATAAAAATAAATAGTGTGCGCCATGCGTAGTCGTGACATTATGATATCACGTACATTTTGGTTTTTAAAAAGCAGTAAAAATCAGTATACGTTCTTATATACTGCCATTTTTACAGACTTCTGTTCCTAAAATCAATTATTGCTCCCATAAGTCCAGCGCTGACTCCATCCGAGGAGTCTAAATAAATATCACGGGATAATTCACACCAATTGACCTAGTCCCAAAGTAAGCTCAGCAAAGCTTGCATCTTCGCTCTGCATTTATGCTGAGGCGGGACCATTTCGGGCAAATAGTTTTACTTTTTCCTATTTCGTTTTGTATAGTGATATTTCGTGTCTCGAATAATTTAGAAATACAACAATATAAATATCAATTGCTCAGTTAGTAGTGTCACCTGTGCAGTGTTCCGTCCTCGAGGTTGATGGCAATACAGCCTTTGCAGACGCCATCCTCCATCAGCAGATCCAGAGCGAAGTACTCGATGAAATACTCGCAGTCGTAGCGCAGAGACTGGCCGTACAGGGTGTGGAGCAGAGAGTGCCCGGTTCTGAAACAAAAATGCAAAAATTATAATGGTGGTAACAAAAAAATGAGTAAAAAATGTAGTACTTAAATCATGTTTAGTATGTGCAATTTATACAACGTTTATTATTTACCAAATTAATTACAAATATGATATAATAAATATGACAAAAAGGCCCGTGGTTAACAGTTCAACGAAATTTAGACATAATCCCAGAACAACACCGTTGGATGGCATTTTTGACCATTTTCCATACAAAGTTTTAATTCTTCTTATTAGCTGGGCACTATTTTCAGCCCTCCAGTTGTTTTTGTATACTTACTTTAGAAATCAAATAGCCGAAAAAATCTTCCTTTGTTGCGGATTTTTGGCACAAATGGGATATTACACAAAAATGAACAATTTTATATTTTGTAATTTAATGTTAGTCTTCTTCTCTCCCCGAGCAAAGGCCTCCCTCTTACAACGCCAGAACGAACGATCAACTTGCATCTACCGGTTGCCAGCGACCCTCAAGATGTCGTCAGTCTACCTATTATGGGAGGTCTGCCAACGCTTCGCCTCGCGGTTCGTAACTGAATGTACTCGTAATGCCGTGTTAATTAAATAATAGTGACCTGTCGGCGACGGCGCAGCAGCGATGCGCCTGCCCGCCCTTGCCGAACTTGAGCGACTGTCCGCCGAACGCGCGCTGGTAGATGCGGCCCTCGGGCGTGCGCGAGAACGGCATGCCGTAGTTATCCAGCTCGATCACGGCGTGCGGCGCCTCGCGCGTCATGTAGTGGATGGCATCCTGGCATGACAAGTCACTAGATTAGTATCCAACAACACTGGACCATTTAGCATGATTTACAACAAACGGCTCGCATCGGATTTTTATTAACGTATTAATCTGTATTATACATTTTCATTTGTTATACATGACATAATTATTTATTTATTTATTAAATGTAATTCACATGTCAATAAGTACAGCCACCGGCATTAATATCTGCCACAGCGGAGCGTGCAAAAATATCTGACACGTCCTTACGGCCCTAGAAATAGAATCGTATCAGATATTTATGTACGCTTGTTGTGTCAGATATTGGTGCTGGTGACTGTAGGTATATCCATGTAACGTGTACATATGTAGTTCTGTTATGCAACCGAAGTGGCAGTGAGTTGCGTGTGTCGCATCATTATTACACATATCTGTCGTACCAACTGTACCTATTACGTCTGATTAGAAAGACAAGAAGATACCACAAACCGTAATGACATAGCGATAGAGCTGGAATTTGCTCATCAACGATAAACGAGAAAGAGTCATGAAAGATGGCGTGGCGAAGTCATGCAAATAAACAAGTAATTCAAGGACTCAAAACACACGAACTCTGCTCATTAACTCCATTCTTTATCTTTATATTAAATTTAACCCGTCTATCTGTGTCTGTCTTTAGCATCGTAGCTTCTAAACGGATGATTGTGATGATTTTTTTACATTAGTTGAAAATGTTGCCATAGAGCTATGGAGCGCAGCATGGTCGGAGTGGGACGGATTGTCCGTATCCGGAACACGGCGTTGCGTTCTAAAACACGCATTGTCGATGTTGGTGCAAAGACTGCCAGGTTGAAGTAGGACTGGGCCGGCGGCGGCCATGTCAGCCGAATGCGAACTGCGGTGGGCTGAAAATGCCACAGAATAGGTGCCACAGGACGGATACCGACGGCGGGGTGGGCCCAGACGGAGATGGCGGGACGACCTGGATGTATTTCTCGACGACTGGCCTCAGGCTACTTTGGATCGGGAGAAATGGAGGACATGGGGGGAGGTCTTTGCCCAGCAGTGGGACATCAATCCAGGCTAGATAATAATAATAATGTATATGTAAATAGGTAAAAAATGGTCCACTCAGCTGGTACTTAAATGACAACAAAATTGGAAGAAGTTCTGTTGTGCTACTGAAATTGCACATACAATTGTATGTAGATATAATTAATTGCCCATGGCATAACTGATTTTTCGAACTATTTTCTTAAGTATTTCTTAACTTAACCCAAATTTACGCTCTTAAGCTCGATCCTAACATGATGCTGAAGTAAAAGTAATGATAGGATAGGAATACAGTTATGACTGTCTAGACGCATTTAGCATTATTAGAGAGGCATTCAGCACGCAAGACTCAACACAATAGAGTAGTCATGAATAACAATGAGCCTTGGTCTACGGCCGCAAAGTTGTTTCATTATTACTTTACCCAAATACGTATAAGTAGATGATTATAAAAAATATCTGAAATAAAATTTATTATTATATTGTTATTATCATTATTATTTACAGTACCTAAAGCAGCTGGTAATCCATTTATAACATCAAAAATGTATTTTCTTTTCGATTTGTCTATCGTAAAAGTCTTAATGGACAAGTTATTTCGCAGGAAATCCTTTTTATTGGCAACACAACAATTCCGAAAAATAGACAAATAATTTATGGATTATAGAAAAGTGGTCACCAAGATAATAATATTGTCATTTTGCCCTGTGCCGTCACCACGCTTGGCATATATCAAGGTAAACATAAAGAAAACAGTTAGTTGTGAGAAAAACAAAAAACTTTAATTGAAACATGGTTCAGTCATGTGACAAAAAGTACTGTTTTGAGATACAAACATTAAACACCAGCATACTATCAATGCCCACTTGTTCTGGCTACTATAACTTGTCACTAGGAATGTTAAGCAATATGTTGTTTTGGCAACTCTAATAATTACCCTAACAAGTAGTAATATAAATCAGATTGAAGCAACATTTTTGTTCTTTAGCAAATGATTTTATTACTATGATAGTAGCCTATATAAGTTGTATATGTTTAACATTAAGTCCTGCCTGCTGTTATTGAGTCTTTATCAGAACAATTTATTTACTTATGATTGGTTTTTGGAGTCTTTTTGTATTTTTTATTTCAACTCCAAATTTTTACTTTGTTTTGTTTAAATTTGTTACTTTTACCCGTAAAAGTAACAAATTTGGAGTTGAAATAAAAAATACAAAAAGACTCCAAAAAACCAATCATAATTTGATTGCTTAGTAGCGACATCTCTTGTCTGAGTGAGCGGTTGGTTCCGAAAGAGTGTGACGTCTCTCGATGAGATCGGAACATAGATGTCGCTAGTGCTGCTGCATAAGTAGCGTAGTAGAAATAAGCAATCTGAGATATGTATGCATAGGAAAAATTCGTGTCTAGATTCCTGTCCAGCGGTGGTGTAGGGGTTATAGCACGCAGCACGGATTGCTGAGGACCTGGGTTCGATTCCCAGCGATGATCTCTTTTTCTGGTTTTTCTGTGCATCCATGTCTCAGTTTGTATTTTCGAAATTTATTTACTTCCAATTTATTGCAGATGATAATGGACATCATAAAAATCTAAGTAATATTATGAGCTACATTATTCCTGATTATTTGAGCTTAACTGCGTTTTTATTAGCTGATTTGATTAATAAAAGGTTATTAATTAAATCAATCTCACCTGCCATGTCCTAACAAATAATACAAAGGATAAAAATGGTAAACATTACTGATATGAGCAGAAAGATTACAGAATTTCATAATCATAATAATATTGCACAACTTCTGTACCTACTAAATTAAATGGCAACTTTTGCCAGTGATTGAAGCCCAATATAGGCGTATTAGTATGTAGGTGAGGTATATGACTATAGGTCCACTCCTGCTGGCTCGTGCTGAGGCACCAACTTCAGAGTGGTAGAAAAATATTTTCATGGTTTTTTGTAGTTGGTTCAATTTTTTGTTATAATTTTTTTCTATTATACTGATTGAGACCTAGAAGCCACAGCACAGGACCGTGACGCATGGAAGTCCCTACTGCGAGCCCTATGTCCCTGCTGAGGGACTACAGGAATTCATCATCATCATCATCATACTGATTGATTGAAATTAATAGAAATATTACAAAGAAAACAGCTAAAAAGTTATGCTTAAGGTAACAGATAGCACGAGCATGACAATTAACAGTCGGATCTACCATTTGGTCATTTTACGATTATTAGGTCAAAGTCATTAAAAACAGTATATTTGACTTTGGCACAATAATTGCAGATCCAACTCTGTTAATTGTCACGGTCGAGCAATGAATGATCAGGTAGGAGTATTTTTACTCTTCCTTTGTTACATGTTGTAAGGGGCAAATTTATTTTTACCAGTCAATGTTTATTATCCCATAGATAAAATATGCTACTTTACCTGATCTCCAAGCCAATCCGAACCCTTGACAGTGTCATACATATGCCATAGCCAGCTATCTTCCTCCATATTACCTTTAAGTAAGTAAAGATTGTTATATACATGTTTTTAAACTATTAAATAATGTCAATTAATTCCAATGCTATTATTGTGTTCCAGTTAATTACTAGTTAATGATGGTAATAATGCAGTAATTAAAAATACATTGCAATGAGGGCTATCGCGTATGAATTCGCCACTAGAGGCGCTAGTGTAGCGTGAGGTCTCCGAAATGTCAAATCTCATAGGTTTTGGGTGAGCTACGTGGGTTTATTTAAAATTAGAATAATTTTGTGAATATTTTGCAATATCTGAAATTAATTATAGCAAATATGCGTTCCGGGGTAATGAATGTCTGTGTTTTGAGACAGTTTTGTCTTTCGGAAAACCTTGTCCTCCCTTTATTCCGAACAAAACAGGGACTATGCAACACTGTGGCATGCTCGATATTTTTATGGTACGGTTTTAAGGTGTATTAAATATGAGTTTAATTCAAACTTTGTTTTCACGCCCGTAATAACAGACTTTGAAAGCCATACTTAAAAACCTCACGCAACAGTGCGCCATCTAGTGAGACAAAAAACGATAGCCCTCATTCATTGTGACATAATCTAATGATGTCCAAAGTTAAAAGTGTAATCTCATGTTATCAGTAATATAAATCTTTATATTATACAAAACAAATAAACACAACCAAGTTATTCTGCTATATTAGAACTGAAGACAACATGACAAGCTCCTAGTCTTGCTTATGTAATATTATTCAAGTAGCTATATTCCCAGAAAGGAAACCAATGTTCCTATATACTAATGCTAATGGCCTCACCACAAACACCTTTATTATGTTCTGGACATTACTAAAATGGTACTTTCCACAATTAGACATCTGTTAAGAACATGATTAACAATACGGAATATGCAAGCATTTTTGTTATTTTTTTAAATAGATCCTTATTGTTTAACAGTATTTTGGATTTTTGAAATATCTAAAAAGGATATGCAAATACTCAGGCAGTAGCATAGCTGGGTAACCCACAACATCCCTGATTCTCCTTCTTGGTGTTGTTTGCATAGGAAGGCACCACAAAGTTTTTATTTCCTCTTCCTTATTTTCAACAGAAGTTTTGTGTCACATATAGATATTTAAAAGAAAATTTGTGATTCTTGCATATTCCCAATTGTCTAAAATTACAACAATGTAATTGTAAATACACAGTTAGTGTTATTAGAAAGCTCTGACAATTACCAAAAAGTACATACCTAAAGCAGCATTGATGCCACCCTGCGCTGCTACAGTGTGTGACCTTGTAGGGAACAGCTTCGTGACTACAGCTGTTTTAAACCCTTCTTGCACAAGTCCGAAAGCCGCACGTAAACCTGCACCCCCAGCTCCAATGACCAGTGCATCATGTTTGTGATCAACAACTGTGTATGCTTTAGTCATGTTGGTGTTGGCAGAGCCATCTTTCACTGGAGTTGCACCTCCAACCGATAAGTGGAGGTTTCGGTATAAATATGATGCCTGAAAGAGATGAATTTGAACTGTCAAAGTAAACCTATATACCTAAAAAGTTCTAGGATAAATTCAATGCCTAACTTTGACTATGCACCACAAGCAGTGCAGCAAGTTTTCTCCATTTGATAAACATTGGTTACCTTTACCTGGCAGACATGCAATGAACAGAGAAGATACTTGATGCACCACTGGTCGCGCCTAAGATATTGACGGCAATTAAGACTTGACGGATTTATCACTTGCTACATTATACAGAATGTTTAAATTTTGATTAATGGGACCTCAATTCAAAAGTAATTTAGGGCTTTGAAACACAAGTTTAAGAGATCCTTTCATATCCTAATAGCTTTCTCTTAATTTACAGAATCTTGTAAAATACCCTGATTTTTGGAGAACTAGACAAAACTATAAAGATGAAGTTGCTAAGGCAATTTATGGACTGGAGATAATTTAGGTAGCTGAAAATAAGTAATTTATATTATTGCGCAATTTCGTCAGGAGAATTTTGAAGTGTCCGATCAAAACAGCATCTCCCAAAACGATGGATTACATAACTTGTTTTCTTTTTTAAAGCCTATATTTGTTTGTGACATACCAATGAGGCAGGGCTTCGGGAAACGGCGGCTTTCATAATTGAACTCATGATGGAACTCTCTGTTCGCACCCTGAGATCAAAATTTACTAAAAATACACTGCGGATCGAATTGTCGAGTTTTCGTGGAGAATTAACTGTCAATGTCAAATGCGGCTAGCTATCTATCATTCTATCACATCACGCCTTTTTTATAATTTCCCGTAAGCTAGATGCTGAGATTTTTGCCTATCCTCGTTAAGTTCTCTTTACACATCTCCAGTGCGTAATGGAATCGTGTTTTAATAAAGTTTAAGTGTACACTTTAAGTGTATTTTCTTACATAAAACATGAATAAAATGAAAATGTCTAGTAAAATACACCTCAGTTCTGTCATATCATTTGAGTCTGCAGGGCTACTACGAAACACGAAACTCGAAGTTCGTGTCATGCGGTCCCTCTGAAACTTACACTATTTAATACGAGAGCGAAAGAGACGGTACGATACAAACTTCGAGTTTCGAGTTTCATAGTAGTCCTGCTGGACTGGAAAATCTGTGGTATTTTTTTATTTTGAGTGCGGTATCTAAAAGCTTACCTTTGAATTACGTTATTGCCGCTGAAATAAAGAACCGTAATGGCAGATAACCCAGGCAGCGATAGTTTATCCGAAGCTGAAAGATTAAGAGGTACAATTTAACACTTGAATTCGCCACTTGTTTATATTCTACTATTTTGTATTGTACTTAGATTGTACTATACAGTTCAGTCGACTTATTTAATTATATTTGTTTACTCAATTATTCTACTTTCATTGTAGGAAAGAACAATTATGATATGTTCATAATAGGGCACTTAAATAAAACTGACTAAACTTTTGACCTAAATCACGCTTGTATGGAAGTAAACATTGCCACATTCTATTTTAATTTCAGAGGATGAATTAGCCCGAGAACTGGAGCACAGCGACTCCAATGAAGACGACACGCAAGAAATATCCTTGGAAATAGAGGAGAAGCTTCTCAAAGATGAACCTGAATGTAAGATTTTTTGCACTTACCTTATTTGATTATTGCACTAAAGCTCCTCTTGAATTATCTCCTGTTCTTGGCGTTTCTTCACATTGTTACTTAATCACTGAAACACCCAAGGCAGGCAGTACTAGAATCCACTATGAGGCTCATTTGATCATCCTAACTTCCTTATCCTTGCTAATATTATAAATGCGATAGTTTCTCTATTTATTTGTTACCACTTCACATTTAAACTGCTGAACAGATTTAGATAAAATTGGGTATGAGATAGTTTAAGACCCTGGGAAGGATATAGATTTTTTTTTCTTATAAAATTGCAGTTTCCGCAGGCTTGTGAGAAACAAATATTTTGCAGATGAAGTTGCAGGCAAAAACTAGTATTTAATAAAAAATAATGATGTGTTGCTGTAACATGTTTATCATCATCATCATCATGTCAGCCAAAAGATATCCAAAGCTGGACATAGGCCTCCCCCAAGGCTCTTCACTCAGACTGGTCTTGTGATCCACCGCAATCCTGCAATCAAACATGTTATTCCAATGGATTGTTTTGAGTTTCAGATACAACATTGGTTAATTATGAAGAAAGTACACCAAGTGCAACTAATGCTGAAAGTGAGCTTTTAGAAACATACACTGACAGCATCCAAAATGTGGAAACAGTCCATAGAGCTGATGAACTGGGAAATATCTATTTAGATAGCTCAGAAAATTTCATCAACTCTGAAGTAGACACTATAGTTGATCCTGTAGATAATTATGATTCCTATATAACGGATTATACATTTGACAATCAAATTGGTGATGGCAGTAGATTAGAACCCAATGGAGAAACAAATGACAGAAGTGAACCTGATGAATTGAAGGACAGTATGGTCATGCCTGATATGAATGACTTTCAACAAGGTGACTCCAATTATGATTCTCAGACTGCTGAGGACATGCTCATGAGTGAGCGGGAACGAGAAAAGAAAAGTAAGAAAGAATTAGAGGAAGAAGAAAGAGAGAAGATGCAGTAAGTTGTATAATTTTAACATGTTTAATATGTTCAATAAAAAAAGATAAATTTGTAGTGGTTAATTTTAAAGCCTCTGGGTGTTTTGATGTGTTTTTACTACAGTCCACATTGAAAGCTAATATTTGTCGTATTTTAGATATTAGTTATGTTGATTAATTCAAGTAAATTGAAAAAATGTATAATTTTCCAGAGTACTAGTCTCAAACTTTACTGAAGAGCAACTAGACAGATATGAGATGTACCGAAGAGCTGCCTTTCCTAAGGCAGCAGTGAAACGCCTCATGCAAACCATTACTGGCTGTTCTGTGGGCCAAAATGTCGTCATCGCCATGTCTGGCATTGCAAAAGTGTTTGTGGGTGAAGTTGTTGAAGAAGGTAAATTGTTGTTCAGTATTTTTATCACAAGCTAGATTTTTAATGAATCAACCAACCAAGGATGGGAGGGAAAAGGATCCCTAATGTCAAGAAATAAGTTATTATTTCACTGCATTATTGTTGGGAGCGCAAGTGTATTTTTTGTCTAATATTTCAACGAGGTTTATGAACACTGATTAGGCCAGTCTCTTGGGGAAGCACAAAATAATATATCTTGCATTCCCTCATCTAGTGCCTTAAATAAATTGATCAATTAGTAGCAAATATGTACATAGTTGAACTATGTTTTATTTTAACAAATGCATTTACATATTTATAACTAGAACCTATGATAAATGATACTACATGTTTAAATGCTTTTCTTTATAGCTCTTGAAGTACTGGAGGCATCTGGTGAAACCGGGCCACTGCAGCCGAAGCATTTACGGGAGGCTTTGCGTAGATTGAGAATGAGAGGCACCATACCCTCAAGGAAGATACACCGAAGTATGTTCAGATTATAATGACGATCTTGAAATCTCATCTAAACTAAGCATAATTAGGTTAGGTCTCATTTTACCTTGATTTCGTTATACCCTATTACCAACATACCTAGATCTCAAAATAACTTGGTGTCAAAATGGCTGAATCCCAAAATACCTAATACTGAATTACGGCTGAATTTTAAAATGTCATTGTCTCATAATAACTAAACTGTGATGTTTACACCTTCATCGCAAAACAACCAAATCTCAAAATACCTAAATATTAAAAGGTTATACCTACACCCTCAGACAGTTATCATGACAGTTAAACTAGAATTAACTAAATAAAAGCTTGTATAAAAATTTAGGTATTTTGAGACTGTGACATTTTGCCTCTCCGGTGTTTAAAGGAAACATTCATATAAATATTTAGTCTTTTCGGAAATTGGACGTTTTCGGTCAGTAATTATGACTCGTTCATTTTAATAATGCGTCAATTTGATATTTAGGCATTATGGGATCATGGCCATTTTAAATTTAGTCAAATTAGTTAATAAGGCATTATGTAATTTTGTTTTAATGAACCCTAACCTATAATTATTGAATTGGACTACACTAATCGGTTTGCTATATTATGTAATCAGTACACTAATTTTGATATTTGAAAGAAAGAAAGAAATAGTTTATTCACTCTTCGCACATCTCAGGCTCTCAGCGCGCTTCATATTTTATTCGCTTCCCCACGTCCAGTGGGCAAAATAGTGACCTGCGATTCCTGCAAATTATGAATATAAAAAATAAATCTAGTGGTGACCTTAAGCGCAGATAACCAAGAAAGAAGATAATAAGCAGAACTTTGGGGGCCCAATTTCTTTTTCGCATTAAAGATGGTTACTTAGCTGCGCCACTGCCTACAGCTATCGACGCGAAATGACGAAATGAGCCTAAAACGGTCAAAAAAAACTTTTGTATTGTATTAACCCTTATCCAAGGCCTGCAAATTTAGATGTGCCACCACAAAATAAATCCTAGTTTTAGGTTGTTTACCTATGTGGGATTAATTTAAAAACGAAAATTATGTTTAACAAATTCAAATGATTTTGTACCTTATTTTATACTAAGAAGGTTGAATATTTATGTACATTTATGTGGTTGTTATATGCACTATGCCTGGCAAAGAGTTTTAAGAGGATTTTTTGATGGGAATAGACATCAGTCTGCCAGCTGTCAGCAATATATTTATTAGTGTTGTGATATAGTTGGTTCTACAAGATACTGAAATCAACTAAAAATTTAAAATGTGAAAGAAATATTGGAAAATATTTAACCCTTTTCCAGGCATAGTTAATAAAAGCGACCACATAAAGGTACACAAATATTCGACCTTGCTAAATTTACAATAAGCCGTTGTGGCCTGACCTATCGCCTCTCAAGCAGAGGGTCGTGGGTTCAAACTCCGCCTCGCACCTCGAGTTTTTCGAAGTTCATGTGCGGAATTATATTTGAAATTTACCACGAGCTTTGCGGTGAAGGTAAACATCGTGAGGAAACCTGCACAAACCAGCGAAGCAATTCAATGGTGCGTGTGAAGTTTCCAATCCGCACTGGGCCCGCGTGGGAACTATGGCCCAAGCCCTCTAGTTCTGAGAGGAGGCCTGTGCCCAGCAGTGGGACGTATATAGGCTGGGATGGAAATTTACAATATGGTATAAAATCAATTGAAATCGTCAAAAATACTATTCGTTTTTAAATGAATCCCTCATAGGTTAACTATATAAAACTGTCCATTTTGTGGTAGCGTATCTAAATTCGTCGGGCCTGGAAAAGGGTTAATTAAAAACATGTTTTTATAAATGACATTGAAGTACATAATCAAGTGCACTGATTAAAATTTCTCCCTAAAGGGAGGGATATCCTTGGATCTTTTATTTTTTACATAAAGCATAATTGCAAAAATGAAACTGTGCATGTCACAACACAACAAATAATTATTGAAAGATTGTAAATATGCCAAATTAAATGAGTAAGTGTTATTGTAGAACAGAAAGTTGAATTTTCTTTTTTTATTATTTGTTACATGGAAATAACTAATAATTAGCCTGTAATTATTGATTAAACTTAATTTGTAATTGTTTATAATAAATGACGACTAAATCATCCCTAACTTTTTTTTTAACTTCAAAGAAAAGGAATAGTAAAAATCATTTAGTTTTATTGAAATGTTAATTTATTACATGATAAATTGTTATTTTATTAAAACGTAATATACAACAGTAACTAAGGATTATTTATAGTTCAAAAACTTTGAAAATAAAATCAGTCTTGTTAAAATGGCCAACTATATTGTAGTCTGGAGACATTAGTGGAAATCCTTAGAAGGGTAATGATCAATAATAATAAAAAATAAAATAGTGTTGGCTAACAATCGCAAAACAAAACCTAAAAATTCACACAAAAAATTCCATTCAAAATCCAGAGATAATTGGCACTTAAAATTAAGATTTATTTCATGCAACAAGAAAAAAAATGTTTTTGTTACCAATTGTTTACGCATATCACAGATATTTATATTCCAAAAGTTTCCACTGGTTGTTTTGGCATCAGTTGGAATCAGTAATAATAAACATAAAACTTTTCAGTCAACTAAAATCACTGAACTGAAATATAGAATATTATATTAATTTATTTTTAGTCTAGCTACATAGAAAGGCACAAATTATTTAAAGTAGGCATTGGTAACATTGTGAAAATTGAGATTAAATGCTATTTGTTCAAGACCTACTTATAAATCGTTTTTATCTTTTGTAGAAAGATTCAAAATGTTACATTACTTGGTTTGGTCCAGTGATATCTTTTATTTCATAATAGGGTACTTGTTTCAGAATAATTATATATTTATATTCTATCTATTTGTTAGAAATAAGTAAGTCGTACAGATAAATAGTTATGTAAATTACATAAATACGTGCACGTGTAATTCATAATTGCAAAAGAAGCAATTATAAAAACGGTAGTCCAAGAAGTCGATATCATCGAAAACAGTATTCTTTGATCCAGTATGATACGACAATGTATCAGGCAAATAATCTACTCAAAAACGCACCTAATGACTACATGCATTCAATACTTATTTTAGTATTTCGTCAATGAATACATGAAAATTACAGAGCAGAATTACATAGAGCACAACCAGAGTTCCTAGTAACGAATAAGCTGCCGACGGGTGCTCGCTACTCAAACGCGTCGCTTATGAGATATGTCACCTCAAACCGCTAATAGTAAGACTAGTTAGACCACGAGTCGCTTGACGCCGCACTCAATGCAGAACTTGGCTGCGTCGACGGGAAACTTGCTGCCGCACTCGTGGCAGAAGCGCGAGAGCCGCGGCGCGGGCGCCAACTTGTGCAGTGACACTTCGGAGCTGCTCGAGCTGAGATCGGCTCGCGGCCGCCATGTCGAACTGCGGCGGGAGGACGCGCGAGAACTCACGCGCTTCTCTGAAAACAAAAAGCTAATTTAAAATATTATCTTGGAAGCATTTTTACTAATTATCCCAGAGCCGTTAAATCTGTTTAGGGGCTGTTTCACCATCCATTTATTAGTGTTAACTGACGGTTAATTGTGATGCCGTCTACGTCTATTCGAACAAAACAAATAGAGACGGCATCACATTTAACCGTCAGTTAACACTAATCAATGGATGGTGAAACAGCCCCTTACTCTAAGCATTTATCTAACTGAATAATACGGATATGGAGACAAAACTTGAAGGGAAGAAAGAACATGTCTAGTCACCTAAGCAACTTTTTGAGTTATAGCGGTTTGAAAGTTAGTCATCACAAACAATTACTATGGTTACCATTTATTCAAAAATTAAAAAAAATATGTTATATTGTTTTCAGATTATTTAATTCAATGGTAAGTTATAGTACTTTGGGAGCTCTACATATTGAAGTTAAAATCGCAATTTTAAAAAAAGGTTACTAGGCATGTTCTTTCCGTGGACCGTTCACTTATTCTTTATAGATTTTTCCCTTCCATGTAAAATATGAGTTAGTCTTCTAAGAACTTAATCCTAACGTAACGATCATTCCCCCGTCGCAAGCCAAACTAAGGTCCTGACAAATGCAACATCTTATAACATGTCCGAAAAACAGAATCTGTAGTTATTTAGAGACAGGTTGAATTTCAAAATAGAACTGTAGTTACCAAGGTATTAGACAGAGTTTGTCGTACCCCAGTGTGTAAGCCTCCTTAATAGTAAAACAATATAAAAAAAAAATAGCACGTCTTTTTACCGTGTATTTGGTTGTCAATATCTTTGTGCGGCGTATGTCGCTCGGGTGGTTGTATGGGTTCGTCCAGCTCCGCGGATCGCTCCATAGCCAGGAATTCCTCGCTAGAGACGGACCGTATCTCGTCCTTGTGGCTGCAGCTCGAATCTGATCCCGCCGGAATTTGTTCCAATGACGACGGACCGTTTGGATCCTTCGTACACACGGATAGTTTTGAAGGAGATATTCTGTTGAGACTGAAAAAGGTAGGTGTTATAAATATTCTGCAACTCTCTCGTATGAATAATCATCACACTATAATTACCTGACTAACCTGCTATAAGCCGAGTCGTTGCTAGATTTCCCATTTGGCGTGTGGTTTCCGTTTGTGCCGTTTTCGGACTTCCCACTCTTCCGCTGCGTTTTAAGCCTCGAGTCTTTTTTCGCTGTTCCATTATGCATTTGCATATTATAATGATTCAGATCCTTGTTCGATTGGTTTATTTCGTTCCTTTCGGATTCATAAAATTTATCGAAATCTTTCAAAGACTGCATTAAGTCTCGATCGAGTTCATGTTGCTCAGATTTGTGGCGAGTCTTCCCGTTGTCCATTTTCGTAATATTCTTCTTTTGGATGGAGTCGAGAAGGGAGGTGGAGCGTTTGACGGAGGAAGGGAAAAGGCTTTCACTCACGATATTGTTACTGCTAAAATTGAAAGATTTGGAGTTGGTAACAGGAATAAGGCCATTACTGCTGGGGTTAATCAGTTTAGGAGTGGAGCTGACGCTATTGAAAGCCGAGGTTCGGTTACTACCAGCCAATTCAGACTGCTTCACGACCCTAGTGGTAGAACTGCAAGTTCTTTTATTCTCAGATTTTCTTTTATGAATTTCCTCGTCAAAGGTAGTCATGAACTCCTCGAGGTCAAATTCCTCGAATACAGACTCTTCGCCCCTGGTCAAAGCTTTTGAAGCTATGCTTTGCTCCAAAGATGACATAATTTTATCGTATTGTGCACTTAAGTTATCTATAGGTGCACCTACTATTTTATTACTATCATCTGTGTTATTATTGATATTGTCTTTTTGGGTTTTATTTTGTGCCTCAATGTTATCATTTAATTCGTAATTATGATTTTGTATTCTGTTAAAAGAATCAAATTTAGAAGGCAAATTTTCTGTAGTTAAAAGGGACTCCATGCTACTAATAATGTCAGGGTTATTTAAAATAGTGTTAACATTTATGGGCAAGTTGTCATTTTCATTAATGAGCCTGGGGTCGATGTAATTACTGTCGGTCATGGAAGAATTGTCATCAACAAGTATTGTGTCGAGATTAACAAAACTTTGCTTTTCATCCCCATCTCTTTGTATTTTATCCAGTTTGACAGGCTGTTTAATAGTTGTTCGCTGAAAGCTGTGATACATAGATGTAGCGATTTTTGGGATTTTATCTTTTAGTTTAGGTGTACTATAACTGGATGTAGTGTAACTGGAAAAAGATCTATTGAGATTATTATTACGATTAAAGTTTGTTTTGTCTACCATACTAATGTTCTCTTTACTGGATTTAGTGAATGTCGTGTTCAATTTTGGACTAGGTTTTTTATCATTTCTATTAATTCTAAACGAGCTACATCTGCCGCCAAACGTGCTAGTATTATTGTCGTTGTTGGTGCTCCCAAAGGATTTCATTCTTTGCAGTGTTGGTGTTTTTTGATAAGTTTTGTTGAGAGTATCTTTTATCATTTTGGTATTTTCAGTACGAGGTTGGGACAATGGAGCTTTATCCTTCGCAGGACGGAGGATGGGAAGAGTTCGGGTGAGGTCTTTGGAAGAGCTGAGATGTTTTTTAGATAAATTCGTGTCGGAAGAAAGGAGCTCTTTCATCTGCCTAGCAGCTGATACAAATGGATCGTACGCGTCGTCGATTCTGAAAAAAAAATCCGATGACTAGTACAGAAATTCACGGGTTTCTTTACAATATAAATATAAATTGGCTTTAAGTTAAGACAAAAACATTTTCATTGTAAGAATACGAAACCTTATTTCGATTACTTTATGGCTGAAAACTTGAAAGTAACGAATGATAGATTTCAAGATATACTTATAGGTAGGAACAAGAAAATAAGTGGTATAAGTGGAAATAGTAGGGACAGGAATTTGGAGTACTAAACTTAACCTTTTTTGTTCAATCCGAGGCAACTTTAACGGCGGCGCCTCCGAAGATATTGACTGGGCATCGCTTTCACCGTTGTTCTCTTTAACGAAAGTTTTGTTTTCTGTGTCATTTCGATTCTGTTCGCTAAGCATTTTATATTGCCTGTTTGATTTGAATATCTTCTGCATCCTTTTCTTAGTACACACTACTTTTTTTTCAGGTCTATTATTCTCCTCTATTGATGGTAGCTTCAATTTTGGAGCTTCAATATTACTTTCGCTGATCTCAGCCTTATCTTGGTTTTCCTCGTAGAATTTTAAGCCATAGACTGTGATGTGCTCCATATTAGACACTTTTTTTTCTTCTAACTGTTTTACTACATTGTCGACTGTATCACCGGCTCCATTAAGCAATTCCTTCAAGTCACTTTTTAGGTTTTCAAGCGTATCAGAAAAGTGTTGCTTAGGTTCGGTTTTACTGGGCCCTTCTATACATTTATCAGTCATCGCTTCCAATGAATTGGTTCTAGGTGTGTGTAAACTATCGAGGTGCTTTTCCAATGATACATCGCCTTGATTGAAATCGTGAGAACTTATCATTTTGTCCGTCAAATTTATAAATTCGTCCAGGTCTGCAGGATTTTCAGTGAATTTTGTATATGTATCGCCACTTCCATGCAAATACTCGGTTTCATTATTTTCGGAATAATTTTCATCATCAGTTTTGATTCCCTCGGAATTATCAAAATTGTCGCTGACGTCTCGTTCGTAATTGTCTTCAAAATGCTCGGCAGACAAGTCATGACTTTCTCCTAAATTATGATCACTTTCTAATACATCATTAGGATCATAGGTTTCTAATGTAACAGAATTTGATTCTGATTTATTTTCACATTTAATTTTTGATTTTGTATCTATTTTAACTGCTGTATCAGTTTTTGCATCAAAATTATAGTCGTTAGTTTCTAACGTATCAGATTGTACGCTTGAAATGAAACTTGTTTTAGCTTGAATATCGCAAGAGCTGACCATTGTAGGATTTTTATATAAAAGTTCTAACTTTTCATCTGAGACATTGTCTTTAATATTTCTGGCACTCATGTCTATGAAATCAACAAATGATTCTTTATTTTTCGTTTTATTGCCGGATTTTGGTTGTTTTATATCGGGATTATCATGAATCACACAAGGCACACAAAGAAGTTCTGTATTGATGCCGACTGAATGACAAATTTTGTCATTTCCAGATATTGTTAAACAATCTTCTAAGCTGTCAACACTCATACTGTTTTCTTTCGCTAATGCATTCGTATCTCTCGTTGTGGGTCTTTTAATAGGTTTCTCTTTAACTGTTTTTGTTTTTGTAGGTATTTCTATAGAAACAGGCAGTGACGCAGTCTTATTCTTATTATTACTAGGCTTTGTTGCCAACGGTTTCAAAATGCCTTTTACCGGCTCTTTCTCAATACATTCAGAAATTTCATCAACGTTCTCTTGTTTACTATGCACTTTTTTTAGAACAGGTATTTTTCTCTTCTCGTTTTTCTTCTTTTCTTTTTCTTCAGCAGCTTTCGCTTGACGTTCATTATATTTGTTGGCAATTTCCTCGAGTTTTTTAAGTTGCTGTTGCTTTTTAACAGTCAGCTTGTTAACTGGCTTGTTCGGTGGCTTTTTAATGTTAGGATCGGTATTACTTTGTTGGACAGTAAGAGTTTTGGGTTCTTGGTCGTTTCTAAGGAAGGGGAAAGGAAGGAAGTATATAGGTTTGGTTTGACTCAGGGAACAAACAAGGAGACAGGAATGACAGTACGAAAATTACAATAAAGAAATAAAATATAGCAATGGAGGCGCTTCCTTTCCCCTTATTTGCTAAATAGGCACAGCTGAATTAATTACAGTGACAACGAAAGCATACCTGGAACTGCTAAGATCTCTCGCTAGTCTGGCTTGCCTTGCTTTGACATTGGCATCGCCTGATGAGTTATTTTGAGATGTTCTAGAGTTCCTAATAACTGGCATGTGAGGTGAAGGCTCATCGTGGCAGTCATTGCTAGACATAGATTCTGTAATAAAAAAACGCCAAATAATATTCGTGAGCTTTTTCGACAAATAGATTACTTTCTCGGTCACTCTTGGTGCGTACATATCTTTCAAGTGATATTTACATGGATAAATTTAGACTCAGCGGCTTCATAAGCAGTAACGGGGTCCGTACCTGAAGCTCTACCCCGTCTGTTCCTGACGTCGCCGTACTCGCGGGGAGGCGGGGGCGAGACTCCCCGCGACGACTCCACAGAGGCCGAGCGGCTGTTCGACGACTTATCCCGAGTTTGAGACGATCTGAAAATTAGACAATCAATGATACGAGCTGTTTCAATTAGATGTACTATTTATTAGTTAAGTAGATCGAGGTTTAGTGTACCTTTATAATCGTGTTCGTGTAACTATTAGAATCCCTTCGTGTCGTTAAATAATATGTGCAAAAAGTAGGAAAACTAGCACAATTGTGTTAAGTAATCTGATAAATAAAACGATGTCAATCACAATGCAAAAGGATTTGAAATTTCTCACGGCTAGTTAACCGGCCAACATGAATGATCAGTTGATCAGTTTGAGGGGCTTGTTTCAAATAATACGATTAAACGGTCAATGCTTGAAAAAAAGTTAAAAAGTGTGGGTAATTTTGCACAAGAACTTTTAGCACAAGTTTTCCCTACAGTAGGCCGACGCCTTTGAAGTTGAGCGATACCGCAGCCTGTATAGGTATTCACGCAAGTAAGGAAGGGTTGTCGCAAATTTAAAATTTGGAAGGTAGATATCTTTTACGAATCGGTACATATTGGTATTGCGAAATTACATAAAACAAAATGAATTAGGGGTGGTATACTTACTAGGGGTAAGAAGTATTAAAATTATACTATTTTTGAAATATAAAACATTTTTTTTACAAAATATACTTTCATAGATTAGTAACCGACAAATACTTTCGGTTTCTAGACTTACGGACTTCCTGTTATTGAATTTAATTAAATAAAAAATAAATAACTATAATTATATAAATAGATGAAATCTTAGTTCCTTATTTATGCGAGATGAAGATTTGCATGCACTCACAGTACATGTCGTATGCACCATAATAAATTTTATTATAAATTGAAATGTTTAAAAAACGCGATAGCCCTAGAAGACATATCCCAAGCTACTAAGAACACGGCGAAGTATGCAGCTGGGGCTCCTCCCACCCGCGTCTCACCCCTCACGCCCCGCACGATTGCTCTGTCTAGACGTCTCCGTCGGATTACTGTAGGGAAACTTGTTATACTGTGCTTTTAGTATAAGCTTTACCGTCTCCCGCGCACCAGCGGCGCCTTGTACTGCGTGCGCGCATTGAGCCGCTGCTTGGCGTCGGCGACGTGCTGCGGCGGGTGCGCCGGCGCCGCGGGCAGGATTTTCGCCTTGTCAGCGCACCACTCCACGTGGCGTTCGAACGCGCGCACGCCAAACGCTCGGCTGCAGTGCGGACACTTCTGCAGCTCCGCCGTTGGCTGTGTAAATGATATCAAAGTTATTATTATTATTGTTAGACTATTCTGTCTCACTGTTGAGAAAAGGCCTCCCCCCGATACTTCCACTGTCTCTGTCAACTATCAAAGTTAAATATAAGATATATTTGTTACGGGATATAAACAGTGATTACCGATAATGAGATGCCGATATTACAATGCCTTTAGGGGGAGACCTTTGTTCAGCAGTGGACGGCTTCCGGCTGACGACGATGATGATATATAATACAGTTCTAAGCTAGATTCGAATTGCTTTCATATAATAGGCACATAAATATAACCAGCAAATTATAGAAACGCAACACCAAGTTACTGGACTTTAGTCTAACGCTAGTTCACTCCGTTCTGACACAAGCATCATAAGCATGTAGATAAAATGTAAAAAAAAACAATTAATATCACCCGAGACTAGACCACGATCGCTGCAATGTGGTCGAAACATAGAGGTAAATTTAGCAACACAAAAAAAGTCATTGGATATTTATTATCCTCAGACTGATGCTTAGACTCAGTTGTAATAATGCCTATATAGAAAATTGGAAATGTTCAAAACTTTTGATAAATGTAGTTACAACCATTTACATAAGCATTGAAAAATAAATTCCTCGTGTTTGCCTACGCGAGAGAGGCTGCAGTCTCGAATTCTAGATTGTACCTATTTATGACAAGATGAGAAATGTGACTTAATAAAACGGCAGTTTAGCATATAAGCGAACTAACGCATGCATTATTAAGCAAATTTAAATAATAATGTTAAGTTATTTTGAATTTAAATATTCTTTTCAACAATTTATGAGCAATACTTTTAACAGCGCGCTCGCTTAAAAATGTTAATTATAGCAGTAAAACTATCTGGAATATTAATTTTTGTAGATGTAGATGTAGAGGTTGTTTTTGGTGCCTGACTGGTTTGTACACAATACCTACCTACATTAGAAATGTTAATGAGCATTTACAATTAACATCACAGTATGGCACCGTACGTATGAGGGGAGGTAACTATGTCAGTTTATTCTCTGGTGACAGTGACAACATAACTACATATAGTTATGACGACAGCTTACAATTTCTTAAGCTTAGTAATATGTTGAGCAATTACAAAAACGTGGGTCTGAAACAACCTATATAGGTTCGGTTGGGTACTCAACTCAAACAATGTTCACAAGAGAAAAAATATAACAAGTTAGTGGAACGAATCATAGTTGATATTTTTTAATGTTTCATTTGATTAAAATGGGGTTATTTTCATTCGCTGTTAGCCAAACACGAAAAAAAGTATTAAAATTGCGTTTTTTGTTCAATCCCATTATTAAAATGAACCTTGACGTCAATATTGACGAACTACAAACAAAACTATTAAAAAAAATACCTTCATTATATTGGTCCTCACAGACTGAGGTTTAGGCTTCGGAGTTACTTTGGCAGTGTGTGGGGGACTCTTCTCCAGAAACGGACTATTTTCTGGCAATCCGAAGTTCTTTGGCAAGTATTGTTCCAAATCCGTACCTGCAAAACAACGGTCATTAATCGAGTGTAAACTAAATATAAGCCTTAAAAGTTTGTGCTCATTGTGGGCTTCGTTCAGTTTATAAACAGAAATGACGCATTACGAGTATTATGTCATATGCTCTAGCTCTAGACAAAAGATTAGTAAGTTATAACGCATCATAATTATAGTCAAACAACATTAGACAGTAGCATGCAGCGTGACTATACACTAAACTTCACTTTGTGCATCAAACATTAGGAACCTAACAGCCTAACAGTCACAACACAATCACTAACAACGATAACTATTATACTAAATACCACAAACAAGTGAATTTAAAAACAACTTAGTTTTAATTTAAAATATGCTACTTGTTCTTTTACCGGCGGCATAATGTCGCGTATAGGTACCTACATATTTTTGCAGTTGATTGCATTGCACCTAACTAGGTATTGTTGTATTAAATAAATTCTAAAACCAATTGCTACCAAGCTGCTTTCAGTAATCAAGCCAACAATTCATATTAGTAGGTCTGAAACTAAATTGTTATATTGACGAGTTCTTAATTTTAACATGTCAAATATTTATCAAAAAAAAACAAGTCCGTCGTAATCGTCTAGCGTTTATAGAGACAGTTCTCAATTCAAATATCATAGAGTAGTTAAAACCCGTGGGTGTCTGTTAGCAAATATATTTTGAAATTAACAATAGTAATACCTATGCAAATAAGGACTCTGTTTTTGAAACGTTTGAATCTCAACAAGGCGAGATAAGGCTTTTGAATGAGACTCGTGAGTGTTAGTATAAACGTTCACATAGGCTCGAGGTTGGTGTTAAATGAGAGATGACAGATAAAGACAGTCGACAGTTACGTAAACTATCCACCCACTCACCGGTATTAACACCATTCGCCGCTGGCAGCCCTTATTACCCACAACAATAAGGTAATCATCAATATAAATTAAAATTAAGCATGCACAAAAATAATTTTCAAAACTTTTAAATGTACATTGAAGTTTAAAAAATAATAATAAATGAGAACTTATGCACAAAACTTGAGGCGCATAAAAGATTGAAGAAAAATGTTTTACAAGAGCTAAAATTAAATTAGTAGCCTTGCCACCTCAAAGAAACAATTTCACAGAAAAAGCATGATAATTGTGTACCTTCGCGTCTTTGCCGCGAAGAATCAAAAGTCTTCCTCTTCTTGACGGTCATCTTCTCGCATATTTTGACATGTTTCGCGAGGGACTCGGCGACGAAGGTTCTTCCGCATACCGCGCACGGGATGAGGGAGACGGGTCCCGGGGGCTCGGGGGCCACGGGCGCCACGGGGTGTGTGGGGACCGGGGGCGACGGCGGGGGCCCCACGCGTCCTGGTGGCGGCGTGCGCGGGATCGGCCGGAACGACTCCACGCTGCCCGGGGAGGTCGCCCCTGCCGGCTCCGGGGACGGCGATCGTGAAGACTTCGAAGAATGGTGCCGTTTACCTGAAAAAGAAGAGTAGCTTTCTGTCCAGGGATGGGGAAACTTTTTCCTTCGCGTGCCAATATACACTAACGAAATATATATGGCGGGCCAAGTTGTTGCATTTTTGGCTATGTTATTTACTGAAATAAAAATATTGATGTGTTTTCTGAAACACTAATTTATTGTGCAATATTTTCGATTTTCGCTCATCCCGCCCGCGCTCGTGAAACAATGCGTGTTTGTTGTATGCAAGCTGGCCATTGCCAATGAGAATAACATTTCTAACAATACGAAATCTTCTCTTGATTTTTGTTTGATGGTCGCGGGCCGGATTTCAAGCCTTCGCGGGCCGGAGATGGCCCGCGGGCCGCAGTTTCCCTATCCCTGGTATAGTCAATATCTGACATCTAAAAGATCATCGACATATGATGGATGTTCAAAGGCCGAGGATGTCTAATATTCATGTCTGACTAACAAAAGCTCGTGTACCTAGGTCGATAAATGTATTACTTTTTGAGCTCATCAAACAATGACTGTACAGTGTCTTACTTGAGGAAATACCAACAAATGAAAACGGAATGTTTAGCACTAGCAGGTTTACCAGTCAAGGTCAAGTGTAATGTAACCTTACTACTACCTACCGAACTTTTTTAATGGACCGGTAACCAAAATATACTCAGGAGCACAAAATTTGGCCCACTCTACGTACAAAATTACCTATTTCTGCATACATTTGAGGGTCAGATTTTTTGCCGCTCAGTATATCTTTGAATGCGTTCTGCTCTTTCCAAGTCCCGTAATCCAATAGCAAGCAAATGCTATCTAATATTGATTATGACGATTGACGAGGTTACATACTTACATATGATATGCTCGGTAAAAATCACAAATTAGGTGTCAAACGCATACAAGGGCGCCCGCGACCATGACGCAAGCCGGCCACAACCTCCATATCGATTAGGTAAATTACAACCTAGGTCACGCGATCTTACGAGCCACTGAAATAATAACACCAGTAGCAAAAATGGAGCTATATGGAATCATAATTTTCAAAGTGTCGTAACGAAAAATAGCGATCTAACAAAAAAGAAGAGCGAGAAAAACAATTTACTTAAATCTAACTTTATAACATTGAATGAAGCAGTGAAGCTAGTGAGATACAAATGTACAAAGCATATGTGTCCATCTAATAATACAAAAGTTTGTAGAATTAGAACTGTAGACACAGCGGCTGGCTCTAAGCTAATTAATTCTAAGTGGTGGGTGAGAGGCTACTTCCTTTTCATGGTCGCATTTGTAAATGACACTTCATTCCGGTAATCAAATTATCATTATTCCTATTCAGCTAAAGTTTAAATAAGATCCGCGAATTCATCGAAGGAGGCAAAACCAGAATCGCGACCTTGAATCTCACGAATTTATACAAAGAATTTGACAGCTTAATGATGGAAGTTATTCATTTAAATATTGATCGTTTAAGACGCCATGTTTTGGACGGTTTCCAAATGGTCAGATTACGCGGTAATAAATCTCCAAGTTTATCAATGAGTCGGAAGTTTTGGTTTGACTGGGTAGCTGAACTCGGGAGAAACACAAGCGCATGCACATCCCATTTAAGGAGGTTGCGTGGTTGAGCACGACTCGACTGCTAATTGCCTGTATCGGTCCCCTGAAGCTTAAGAGGATAATCTTTGATGCTGAGTAAAGCGGATATGATCAGGATTAAATAGGAGACTAGGCAAAGTATGTTTAACATTATGTACAACATTTTACAAATACACAATGCTTCCTAGTTAATCGATTAAGACTATCAAGTCATCGTTAGTATCGTTCATTATTGAAGAGTCCTGGTGCTTCACCACCCGTTCCATCGCATAAATTGCTTAGCAGCTGTGTTAAAATAATTGCAATTAAACCCGTGAAATACTTGTTATTGAGTAGTACCTAACTCCGGTGGTCAATTGTGGTCTTCACTTGTCTTTATCATGAGTTCCACTTCACCAAATGATGATGTTCAAGAGCAAATGCACGAGTTACTACTGAATATATCGAAAATATCATTGGTGTCCCTACAATATTTGAAGAGTTCCCTCGATTTCCTTAGGTACACATCTGTGTACCTAATCGTCGAAAGTCTATAAAGGCTAGACTAGACTTTATTTTTATCTTTTTAATTTAGAAGATTGGCAATATCGCGGTTAATTAAATAAACAAATTCGGCAATGCATTGAAATTCTTCTCCCGCACTAGGATCCACATTTACGACCATTCCGAGAACAGATTCGTGGTGTCGGACAAGATTACGTTATGCGGTAGAGTTACATCGCGCGTGCCGCGAACGCAAATTGCTACAGGTTTTATCCACCGATGGATGGGATAACAAGCAGGCTCTGTCTTGCTTGTCGGACTTCAATAATCATCAAAAATATGGTACAAGTTAGAAGTGGCTGCTAAATCGTTTGCATTGATACCTGTAATATCAAATAAGGTTTATGTGTGACGTATGTGCCTTATCTATTGGAAGAAGTTTTATTATTTGACGCGGCATTTGATAAGATATGACTAATAGCAGGGAGTGACCCATATTGACAGTATTCCTAGTTAGATTCTGTTCCAGACCGAGTAGGTACCTACTTGTTTAGTTTAGTTTTAGTTGTATTTCTTTAGTTCATGTCATGATTGTTGAAATAACGATCTACAATGTAAAGTGAAGACTATTTTAGACACACGTTATTCACGTCATATGTGGGAGTGTATCATGTCAATGAAATAGTGATTTGTAAATTGTTGACATTTGCTTAACAATATTGACACGTTTAAGTGAATTCCCAGAGATATCAAAACGAAGGCAAAATTCATAAGGCGTAATCGTAGGCGTAGGTATATTCAAATGTATGTGGATGTACTTTAAACTTGTATTAATATACCTAATTGCCTTACTAATATACATAGAACACGACGTAAAAACCATTCCGCTTGCTAGAGGTGTTTGTACGCAAGGCGTTCTTATAATTGCATCCAAGCCTGCCCTGAATATCTTCCACTCAGATCGTATCTGAAGAGGAACAAGCCGTGTTAATTGAACCGGATATTTAAGCGATATTACCTGCTCATAAATCTCTCAGTTAGTTTCAAAACAACAAGATCAGTAATTGCATGCATAAAGAATTTCGAAATTTCGTGATCAGTACCTAAGCGATCAAGCCGTTTATTACAGACAGGGGAGAACCAAGTATCTAAGTAAAATTATTCGAGGGGTGACACCATAATGATGATAGTGCCAAGCACTAACCGGTACCAACTAAGGAACATGGTCACCATGGACATTAGTGTTTGTAAAGAGAGCGCTATTTATCTAACGCGGAGGTATTCTTAGAATTAAACGTGGCTGTGATGGACAATATAATTCTATGACAAGACGTGATTTCAAGGTTGAACACGATGTTGTGAGGAAAACATCTCATATATTATTAACGTTATTATGTAGGTTGTGGATATGAGCACATTCGTCGACATAAATGGAAAGACAACAAACATAAATGGCAAAATGATACAAGAAGTAAAATAATGACTGATAGTTCATTGCACTAACCAATACCAACTAAGGAACATGGTCCCATACATTATGTTTAAAGAGAGCGTTTTATCTAACGCGGTTTATTGTTAGAATTAAACGTCTATACCGCGTAACCAATTTAGAAGAAATTCGGTTGAACACGATGTTAGTCGAGGAAAACATTCGTATATTATCCCGTTATTGCATAGTTGCAGGATATGAACACTTTGTAACTAAGGGACCCCATACATCCCTGTATTTCTTTTATTATTATTTTTTGTATTTTTTTTCATTGTAGTATAAATAGTTTTAAGTATTTTATTTGTAATTATATTTTTATGAAAAAATGACTTTCTGCCAAGTTTCTTGCGGCGCATTCTTCTTGGCAATGATGGTCTTTCCGAAAGCGCTGGTAGTTTAAAAAAATGACGTGTAAAAGTACCCATTGCGGCCTATTTACTGAATAAATCATTTGAATTTTTTTTTTTGAACAAATTCTACGCGCTGACGAAGTCGCGTGCAACAGTTAGTGTCTTATAAAGCTTCGAAACGACAAGCGTTTACAATATGGTACACAAAATAAAACATTTTCATGTGCGTATATGTACGGAATGTTCAAGGGAGAGGTCACAATTAATTAGTATTCCAATGGTTCAGCAAACCGGAAAGTGTGCGGCGGAAAAGAGTCAAATGATAAAACTAAAGCTCGCTCACCTAGTGAACGTGTTACTTACTAGAAACTTGATTCAGAAGTTTCTAAGAAACTTCTCACTTTTCAGAGTTACATAACCAGAGACTTTTCGTTGCTAGACAAATGCATAATTAACCGAGTCACATAATCATAGTAAGTACACATTGTAACGAATTAGATGACGAATTGTATGAGCCAGCAAGGAAAGCGTATCAAACAAAGTTTAATTATGAACTACGAATTAGGTATGTATTATTGCGTGAAGAACTCAATAAAGCACAAAATTACTTCCTTTGAGTTAATATTTCCGATGAAGATTGCATAGTGCCTCGGTTTTTGTAAGTTCTCTTCAAACGTGACGAAGTGTTTGTGGTTGATTCCAGGGTTGATGTGAAACACGAAGCGAAACAAGATCTCACGCAAAAGTACTGCTAGGAAATCTTGACTAAAGAACTTTTACGAGCAAGTCTCTAAACGAGTCATGAGTATGCTGCATGGTAAACTGAAAATCTTTTGAAACGTTAGGTATATAATTCTCATTACTCATTAACTTGTATTGTTCGAGATTTGCTCTGCGTCCGACACAATACGAAGAAGTGTCTCAAATCAAAGCAAAGAAAGTTGCAAGCCGGCTCTCAAACAATTTAGAGTCCACCGCTTTTGAGGAAAAGGTTGTGTTTTAGCGTCTTGAAGTGAATTGTGGCCGTGAGAACTAACGTATGCAAACAAGTAGGTACTGACATATGCGTGAGTTACTTCGCGCGTTCGCTCCCGCGCCTCTTACGTAAATAAAGGTCAACTAAGCGAACAACATTCCATCTTTTCTGTTGCACTTTACGCTAGACTACTGACAATTATTTAAAGTTAAGTACAATTATGTAATCCTCGGTCGATTTTTTCAAATAAGTAGTTTAGAATGTGGTTCATTTAAATAGTTCAAAATTGTGGTTTATTTATATTTTAGACAATCATATTCTATACTCAATGCCGTATATAGATTCCAAAAAAGTTACCAAAGATGGTCGAAAGTCACTGTCGCAAGTGTCATTGTCACTGTAACGTTCCAGATGTAACAAACCCATACGCAAATCAATTAAATACAGTCATAATAAAATATTTTGTTGTTATTTAAGTAAATCCCAAGTTTTTGGTGTTTTCTATATACCTACGCATACCGTATTGTGTACAATGTGTATTGCATATGAATACTTTGGTTTTGAACTATCCATGTGCCAAAATGTATTACTATCAATTGAGCCATTTTTACGAGTTTGACTGAGAAACATATAAACTATTTTTTACACTGCGACTAAGGAGTTACGAACTATTTATTAGTAATAAAAACGACAATAATAGTGATATGAATATTTATTAAATTTTCAATTTCCGAAGAATTTAGTTCATCCTCATCCGTATTAATTATAAAAGGTTCGACCACATCATCAATTAAAACATCTAACTGCATCATTCTGTCTTCTATTTTAATCACATGATCAATACACGATCTCAATATTTCTATTTGCATATCAAAAATATTTATAAATAGTATATAGGTACGCAAATTATAAGATTAATAGTATCCAAATGTTGTTAAAGACCGAAATATTACCACTGTAATATGAACTTTTCTACTACAAAACAGTTTCAACCAAGTATCTGTAGGTGAAATTAATATTGAGATGAAATTATTTATTTATGCAGTTGCATTTAATTTAAACTTTACAATTATATATTTATGTACATTATTTAGAAAAGTTCAAACTTACCGATGCAAAACTTTTTCATTTTATTGTCAACACATGAGTGCAAAACAAACTGCGACAAACTGTCATTGGCCAGAGCCCAGACACAGTTAAACAGGAGGGAACGTATGTTCAGCAGATCGTTAAGCCAGTTATGAAACCTAATCTTTTTATTTTTCTTTGGTACAGAAGCCGATCTAATTTCAATAGTAGATACGAGGCACCTATATAGACGTATATTTAAATCCGTTTACCTTTACTTTCACGAATTTCATTTGCCCGAATTTCACTTGCCATGTTGCCATACCAACGTTTGCCATAAAATATATAGAACCGTGCTGTTATCAGGTTTTTTTTTAAAATGTCATCATATAGAATGCAGTAGGTTAGGTTAGGTTAGTTTAATATCAACTCTGAATAAATTACTACTTCAGAAATAAACTACTTTATGGCAAATGTAAATTCTAGAAAACGATAGAGAACCATTTAAATCATATTTCAAAGTCTTACGCCACTAAATCAACAGTAATCTCATCTATCTTCACGCTCACTACCGATCATCGATTTCCGTATTCTAAGACGCCTGTGAAAACCAATATTATCGGTGGCTCAAATATCACAGAAAGTTCGAATCTTGTACTCAAGTAATACAATACTTACTACAGTTATGTACCTTTCAAATGTCAAATCTTTAACTACGCGTTTGTCAATTTCACAATCTTTTGTGTCATTAAGACGAAGCAGATTCACTTTTGTATACCTACTGCTCAAAAGAAAATAAGGGCCACGTGGATTTTATGGGTGAAACGAAAATACGAATAAATATAATTATTTATAACATTCCTTGTGGTTTTATTAAATGCAGTACATAACACAGTAAGTACAAGTACTTTTCATCCAATTAAATGTATTCAATTAAAAACGCAGCATCGATACAAACCGTGATGCGGTTTAACGATGCGATAAATGATTAAGTAATTGTATTTTTTCTTATATTAATTAATAAATATAAATAATAAAAAAATATATATTTTTCATTTCATTTTACCGGTGAAATTCAAGTGGCCCTTATATTCTTTTGAGTAGTATATCGTCACTGCCTTAAAAAAAACTCGTACCTCAAAATAAATATTTTTTCTGAGTGAACTTTATGAACATTATATCAAGGTCAATTTTGTTGACATATTGATTTTAGATAGGTATGAGATTTTTTCAAAGTAGTGACGATATGTTACATATTTAATATAAATCGAAATTATTTTTAGCAATACATTTGCATTGAATGATATGATATTTCTTTGCGCAAGTGTCTCGGTGTGGGCAGCGCGATTCTTGACAACAACAGACACATTTAATGATAATAATGATGAACTCTTTTCTGAGGTTAATAAATAATGATGATTAGACAATTTCAGAATGTTAAGATTTTTACACACACAACGAGAGTTTAAAATCACATTTAACAAGACCACTTTTAATCCCAACAATTGTGTCATTTGCGGACAATAAAGTGACGCCATAACTTGATATTTGACCGCAATGAATGCAAGAAAATATGTGATATAGGGTAGTAATTATGGAAATATGTGATGTAGCATTAATACGCCGGAAAATTTAAAAACCGGCCAAGAGCGTGTCGGACACGCCCAAGATAGGGTTCCGTAGCCATTACGAAAAAAATCAAGTAAGTAATATTATGTGCGTTATTAAGTAATATTATTTTCGGCAATAACTCAAAAACGGTATATCCGATCATGCTGAAACCATTTTCGTTGAATAGTAGTTTACAAGATAGAGAGGGGGGGGGGCACAATTTTTGCTACTTTGGGAGCGATAATTAGTATCTTTGCCGAAATATGAAGATCATACTACTGCTACGTGTATATAAGCGAACCTGTTACGTAAAACAACCGACGGCACGAGACCACGTTTGAAAACCGTTAACAGAAACAAACATTGGCACGAGCGTTTTGATACTATCACAAATAGTTTAACGAACACGACTCTGAACATTCCCACGACCACACCCGGAAACGTAAAACAAAAGATATGACGAAATTGTGCAAAATGAGACGTGAGATGAACTGACAGGTGTCTGATTGATTTCATCAGACCAAAAGTTTATTAGCTAATACAAAGTAAAGAGTCACGAAGCGCACGAAACTTTATAATCATCATTAGAGTCAACGAAAGGTGAATTGATGATGTCGGTTACTGAAAAGATCATGTGAACTTATTGACTATGTTGACATTATGATTGTGCTGACAACAAGGTTCATCGCTTGTATTAGATAAGGTTGTTCAAACTCAGTTCTCACAGTCAGTTGCTTTAAGCCTTTTATAAGCACTAGAATTTTGAAGAAGCTGTAACATTTTACAAATTAAAAAATATAATTATTTAGTTCTTAATTTACTAGCTTTAATTTGAGTTCTTTTAAATTTACTAGGATTAACAGTAGAATATTCTCAAAAAATAAAATGTTTGATATAGATGACGGAGAAAGAAATGTTACAAATGGTTAAATGTAAACTATATGTTATTTATTATTTTATTTATTGTTTAACTACTACTCAAATAGTTTATGGATTGACCCACAAACAAGTTATACAATACGAACACCTAATACTAGGAATACTCTACCTTTTTTCCAGCGAAATTTCAATCCGCACGGCATTTTCAGTTAACTTAGACACACTCACGAGAGAAACATGTAACCTTCTTTACACTATCTCAAACACTGAACAAAACAATTGGCGTAAGTACTACCTAAGCGTTTCACATATTTATATACATATGGCGTCGCATAGCTCATGCGGTCACACCACGTGCTTATCAGTTTGTAAAACTCAACAGTTACTATTACCAAGGCAAATAATGCCATATAGGTACAACCACATACGATACAGTTCTAAGTGTTGGTCGATGATAAATATGTGAAAGCAAGTGGGTATATCTGAACTACATATATAGAAGCTACCTACGAAAGTAACAGAAAAAAGTCGTTCTTAAAAAATTAAATAAATAATCCCGAGTCCGAGTCCGTTTAAATTCAGCCATAGAAGTGAACACGACCAAATGGATTAAAATGTTAAGCTAAATAAAGTCAAGTTGATCGGAGATTCGTAGTTATTTTGCAAACTAGTAGCAATTTTAAGTTCGAATATTATTTGGAGGTATTAATTATAAAATAAACAGGATCGTCCCGTCACAAAATATTGATACGAGTAGGTAGAACTTCCGCGTCAGTTAAACATAAATTAAATCAGCGGGTAAGTAATTATGTTAATGAGATCATCATAGTGGTTACAATCTATAGCATCATCAAAATAAAGATTCGATAAACAACACAACCGGCATCAAGTCGGTCACATGTACAAAACGACAGATGAATGAAAATAGTTTACTTTTTTGCCGTTACAGCGAGTGAATGTCGCTCAGGCAGGGTGCAACCCCAAGTGATTTAATGCACCTTTCTACAGGCGCTCTCAACGGGCATGTTATTGTTACTAGCAGCTGTTCATTACTATCAGATCCCAAATCGGTACCATAAAAAATCCTAAAAAAGTGTTGGTCGAAATAGTTTATTTCAGGGGTACCTACTATTTAATTTCTAACCGACGTACACGACTATATCTCCACTCCTGATGGCTAGTGCTGAGGCACCGACTTCAAACTAGTATCTGGATTATGGTTAAATAGGAGAGAAAGGAGAAAAAGGTTTATTATTTTTTGCTTTTCGGTTTTTTCGGCGTTTTAATTTTTTTGTTAAAAGTTTTTATTTTATACTTTTTTTTTTAATGGACTCACTTGAATGACATGAATTAACAATTAAACAGCTCATTAATTACAAAGTGAAATTGATGTGATGACGTCTGTAATTAAAGAAAAATTGACTCTCTCCTGCCATTTGTCGCGTATAAAAAAGGCGGGCCCTACAAAAACTTGTCAGCTCTGGGTAAGATTTTATCTCCTATTCCAAATAGGTGATCGCGTGAAGCAATTCCATATTATGCACTAGCATTATCATTACAAATGAAAAACATAAATCAGAACTAGAAATTATAATCGATCAAACAATTAACGACTGAAAAATGTTAATAAAAATTGTATTGAATGTTACGTGAAGAACGCGCGTTATAGCCACTTTTTAAGTAAGAGTAGAGTAAAAGTGACGAATTGAATTATGTTTGGACTTGTATAAAAAAATAGAGATATAAATTACTATTCTAAATTATGGTGCTGTAGCTATATATTAAATTAATTCTATATAATCTCTAAAGGCAAAGGAAACAGAGATCGACTGTAAATCACACAACTAATCGCCGGGACGTGACATTTCGACAATCTGCGAAGTTTACAAACTTAAACTTCCTAACGAGAAATACCTCGCTTCAAAGGAATAGAGACATATATTACCTTTCTTCGAGCCGAATATCGATTTAAGCTTCGATAAAGTCCTTTTCTTCATGTTTTGTCAACTATTACAGCACTACTGCACCAATTCCACAAGCTACAGTAATAGACATCGGATCACAACAGACAGAAATACACTGGCACCACGACCTCAAGTTTTTCAGTCTGACACAGCTTTTTGCTCCTTTTAACGTTCTTATTTCCGTGCTACGAAAATAGTCCCGCCGCTACACTTGCATCGGTGCAGACGCATCAGGGATCACTCATACGCACAACACAGATCAAACGCGATCCCCACTTAATCCACATTAAAACCCAAAAGGAGGACGGAATACACTACTTTCCGCGCGTCGTAAATTAGGTTCGCACGAACACGTCACATCACTATGCTTGCAGATTTTTAACAAACACCGGCGCCCCTATTACCAATTTTAATTTTATCAAGTCACCTCGCCGTGTTATCATATGTAAGCACTATGACTAGGTATGTAGCGATAACGGAGTTGTTAAAAAACAGGGTACATCAAACGTAAGCACGAGTTTACATCAAACTGTTAAGTTGTATACTGACTGAGGCAGATATACTCGTATATTATACTACGTAAATTAGGATCGTAAACAAGAGAGCGGTACACGCGCGCGGCGTCACTAATCAAAGGTCGACACTGCTGTAGCTAAGGTTTCATAACTCGCCGGCCGTTTATGACCGACGTATCAATCGCAGCGAGAGTATTCCTCCAGTGGCAACAGGAACCATCGCAGCGGCGGCTATTCTTGGGCGAGCAACGAACGCGACTAACTCCGCAGCAGCGCGGGCGCAGCACGCGAGTATAATAGAGAGCTGACCGGTATACGTATGACACAAAAATGGTTACAGATCGAACCCCCTTCGGTTAACAAAGTTCAGCTTCCGTCTAAATTCAATCAAGCGTTGAAATGAGAGCATTCCATAAGGACCGTTCGGCCCGTTTCAATGGCGATGCGATGACAACACCGGAGACAACGTATCCGCTGACTCTTTTAAAAATGGAATTTAACTTATAGCACTTTCAGGAAACGTGCAGCCGGCTCGATTAGGTAGGAGTGTGGGTTCGGACCGCGCATAAATCACAAGGGGTGCTACGTTAGCCACTCGAGATGAATATAAAAGCTTAGGTAAGTAGAAAAGGGACGGAAAGTGGCAAAAAATCGTGTGAGGAATTCTCGAAATATGGGAACTTGTCGATGCAATTCAATTTCAAATGCGCTTATTTGAAGAATAAAATCGTCAATTTATTAAACGCCACAAACGGCACAAAATAAGTGAGCAGCAGAAAGGCTTATTAAACTGTCGTAAAAGGCATTATAAACGGTTATGGTTATGGAAACAAATCACACAACGGGACGTAACGTAAGAAACTCATTAGAGACAGTCCCTAATTTATATCCACTTTAGTAGTCGGTCGTCGAGCTTCAAACGGAAATATTACGCATCCTCCATAGTTCAGCTCTAATTTGGTCCTGACGAAAATTGTTTCCTCATGCTTGTGAGTTATGTTTGCCATTAATTGTGTTTCAGCGTTATTGTTTGAGATTATTAAAATCAACAGTTTGAATCGTTACTAGTTTGTTTCGACTCTAAACCTAAACTAACTCTAAACTTTAGAGTTTCATTGCTTGTATTTATTTCAACTTCTTGTACTTTTTTCTATACAAATCCAATAAGTAGGTACAAAAACTTAAGAATATACTAGCTTTATGATTATGAATTAGTGTGTACAACATTATGTAAGATGTTGAAAGGCTAAGAATTACTAAATCTCGTACAGCAGAAACCCAGACAAAATCACAAATAAATGAAACCAAACAATGCAATCGAAAGCACAAAGAAAATGTTCTAAAAGCGTAAATAACCGGCACATTGTGTTAGGTGCACTGTACAAAGTGTGTTAGTTTGTTATTGTTTAGTCTTACCATTAGATTGTTTGGATAAGTTGGCCGGGTGATTTCGAAAGCTGCATTTACAAATATCGTGTCACAGCAGCATTATGTGTGAAGGTCAACATGCCTCATCTACCTAAGGTGTTACGTAACCTATGCAAAAACAAACAATTGTGCATACACTTTTGCAATGAAAAAGTAATATTCCGCAAGTATCTATAATAACTACTCTAAAATCAAGGTTAAACGTGGAATGGGCTTTCGGATGAGTGAGTTTCGATCTACTCCATCCGAGAGCCGCTAAGCTGTTGCAACTTGCAGTGCATGGCATACGAGCACGCATCATGCACTCATGAAGCAATATCTATATTTACATGAATATATAATAATAATAATAAATTAAATAAACCATGTAATTGCTAAACAAATATCAGCTATCATAAGAAAAGTTACATAAAAATCTATCACCCAGGAATCTCAAAAATTATAATAAATATGAAATGCTCTAAGGTCGCCGTTAATGTATGTATAGCCAGTGTAAAAAGTCACGCATTTAGTCAAAAATAATGCAGCGCAATTAAAGTTAGCATTTTGAAAAGAGAAAGAGGCGTCATTAACAAATTTGATCATCCATTTCTGCAGCAGCACACGCAATAGCGCGTGTCGGACCGCTGCCTCACACTTGGATGCACATCCCGACGGCGTCCAATACGGATGTACGGAGCGAGATCGTAATATGATCAACCACATTTGGCACACGGCTATATTCGTCGACGTCGCGACTAAGAATATGTTAACGAAACTGTTATTGTCCACTAGTTCACATTAACCCTTAGAAAGGTGTGCGGTTTCTGATGCTCCCATTAAGATAGAAAACAATGACAGGAAGCTGTTTACTCCACATCCATAGAAATCTAAATATACAAGTTATTAAAACATAAGAGACTGAGTGTGAACTCGATGTAACTAGTCACTAACCGAGGAGGACCGATAAATCTAATGTGACGGCTGTAACGGTAATGCAGGCCACCACGTTGATATCGCTAAAAAAGTTGGTTACTAGCCCATACCTACCTTACATTGCACGTTTCACCTAGAATGCAAGTCCTAGATCATGGAAGCATGCTGCTTCTATTTTTAAGTAGTAAGTAATAAATACACATTTTTTGTTGCCTTGACTAGAAGAGCAAAGCACAGAGATAGTATATTATATTGACATAAAACGAGCTCAAACAAAGATTTTGCACGTAAATGTAACAAACAGGATTAAAAACCGGTTGGAGACTCATTATTGTCATTCAACACCAAGCAAAGAAATGGACGTACGTAACATAACGAGCAAGTCGAAAGCTGAAAAGTTCCCGACGAATAGGACAATGGATGCTGGTTTCACAATGAACCCGTTGTAGCCAAAACAAGCTCATATAGCGTATAAAATCGAATATTATGCAACAGTTGCCAAAATAAAACTTCGTAAGCGTCAAGAAATGCACGAGTCGATGACCGCATGGATATCTTAAAAGTCAATCGAAGCAAGGTTTAACATAGGGTTCATGGTATAGGTTATATTTTAAATTGCTTCTGCCATTAATTGAAGCAATCAAAATCGCAATATCTAATGGTAAAAGCGGGTCTCACGGTCTTGGGACTGGCTTAACCTAGTGTGAGACTTCGAGTGCCTTCCAGTTATCAATTTGAGTTATCTTGCTGGGTATAAACACGTACGTAGAGAGTCTGAGAAACGATTCAATAACAAGTTATGACTTATAATGCCGGTAAATACATACATAAATAGTTGATTTTACTACGTACTAGAACGCCTGTACTCTAATAAAATGAATTAGTAGACTAATTAAGTCTAACTGAACACATCCTTCAACAGGAAAGCCTTATAGTGGCAGTGGCGTCATAAAACAACAGGTGTCCAAAGCATTTTGGACGCGTGTTGTGTGGTGTGTGGGCTAGGTGGGCGGACGATTGCCGAGTTATCGCTCCAACTGGCCTAGGTAAGTGATAGATAATTTGATAAGTTCCGACATTAACCTATAAGCTCCTGTTGAAAACTTATGAAAAGATAACTGCTATTTTGAATCTAAGCGAATACGTATTGTATTTTACGATAACCGATTCTGAATTTATCATATTTATATTCAGATTAGGTTATTCTGGAACTATAAATAACACGCATACCTACATACAAGAAAGGAAAAAGGTAGTAAAAATTACCGGGTGGATGGCAGAAAACACTGCTATTTCAAAGTTTGGAAAAAAACACGAAATACATACGGGTTACAACTTTCGAATACTAGTAATCCATACTAATATTATAAATGCGAAAGTGTGTGTGTTTGTATGTTTGTCCGTCTTTCACGTCGAAACGGAGCGACAGATCGACGTGATTTTTGGCATGGAGAAAGTTTATGGGCCAGAGAGCGTCATGCTACTTTGTATCTCAGAAAACTGCACACTTCCATAGGGAACAGCGCGCGATAACCGAATTCCACGCGGGCAAAAGCTAGTGTTATAATAAAAGTTGAAAATGTATAAATTTAATGATTGCTAAATGCTAAGGTAGATCAGTTATATATATATAGTTGGGTGGAAAATATTAGGACAGTCCTCTGATCTGATCTGACGTTTACGCCAATCCGCTAGATAATGGAGAAAACGTGACTCCAATCTGCAAAAGACTAACACTGGATGGTAAACGACACGTCGACTTATGCGTTTTGTTAAGATGATCTGGCGATGTGAATAGACGATTAACAACTGTTTCTTCAAATGACACTACTCATGCCTCCAGATGCAAGTTACGATGGACATACATTCATATACATAATATACTTACAACGAATATGTTGCACAGAACAGTAAGCAGTTAACGCACAGTGGTATCATATTTACATACGTTATACGAGAAAATTATAATGCCTAGTCTAAGGCAATTAACATAGCTTGCGTCAACCGAAGATAAATAACTTTCCGTTGAAGCTGTTAAAGAAGATACGGTTTTTCTCGCAAAGTTTTTTTTGCAGGAGACCAGGCAAGCAAGACCACGGACCACAAGACACTGAGTCGATTTCGCCATTACTACACTAAACCGCAAAGTAACGTAGTACAACAGACTATAAATATACTAAATGGAGAGCCTACCTATCAAATATAGGTCAGAGATGCGACTACATGATTGATGATGCTAATTTCCTATTGATCGGCATACTTATGTACTTTCATGCAGAGCTTTATTTGCGTAACGTTTGATTAAACGTAGCCAACATTAATCTTCACAGAAACAAATTTACATTATGATTATTTTCTGTACTACAATATTGCGTTGATAAACTACTTAATTTACTTCGGTATTCATAATAATTTTGTAAGTTTACTCAACATACGCCGCGTTATCTTTCAACGATTTTGTTTTCTCAGAAGGGATATTTAGAGCACAGTCATTGCACTTTCTTTTAAGAAGAATCACGGGACGAATGAGCGAAATTATAAATGACCGTTGACGTTTTTAACCGACTTCAAAAAAGGAGGAGGTTATCAATTCGGTTGTATTTTTTTCATGTTTGTTACCTCAGAACTCTGTCATTTATGAACCGATTTTTTTTCTTCGTTCGTATAAAAATACCTTCAATTAGGTTCCATAAGCACCAAATCAGGATCTGATGTTTGGATCCTAAGGAAATCGAGGGAACTCATCAAATACTGTAGGATTTGTAGGGACACCTATGGTAATTTGGATATATTTAGTAGAAACTCGTGCATTTGCTCTTGAAAATCATTATTAGGTGAAGTGGAACAGATGAAGAAAACCACATAGTTGACCACCGCGGAGCTACTCAATAACAAGTATTGCACGTGTTAAATTTCAATTACTTTAAAACAGTTGCTAAGCAATTTATGCTCGTCGTACGTAATGCATAAGAAATGAAATAGGTGGTGAGGTGAAGCACCAGGACTCCTCAATAATGAAAGTCTCTGCATCGGAATAAGCAATCTTTCGTAAAAGGTGACGCTAGGTGAGGTAGACTACAGCTATAGGTCCACTCCTGCTGGCTCGTGCTGAGGTACTGACTTTAAACTGGTAGAAAGTAATTTTCATGGTTTAATTTTTTGTTACACATTTTTTGTGACATTTATTCAGCTACTATTATTTGTGTTAATTTAAGATCATAAACTAAGTAAATATGGCAGTGATTGTAGTAATACACACATGGTACCTTACCTACTATCTATATATATAAAATTCTAAACTGACTGACTGACTGACTGTTGATATATCAACGCACAGCCTAAACCACTGGACCTAAAGATTTGAAATTTTGCACATAGATACCTTATACAATGTAGGCACCCACTAAGAAAGGATTTTAGAAAATTTCCACGGGAACGGGAATAAACGGGATTATTCGATTCCGAATGACCCTATCTCAGTAACTATAATAACTACTCTTAAAACTTGGCATAAAAGTAGGTGATTATAAAAGTAAAAAATATTTTTTAAGATTTTTTGGAAATTCTCACGGGATAAAGAAAAAACGGGATTTATATATTCAGTTCAACGGAATCCTGTGAACTATAATTACTAGATTCTTCAAATTTGGCACAGAAGTAGGTAGAAATAAAAGTATAAAACAGGTTTAAGAATTTTCGAAAATTTCCACGGGATAAGGAAAAAACGGGATTTATATTGAGTTCAACGGGATCGATTTTTCGTTTTACTAGTCGTAGAAAGCTGAAATTTGGCATTTAGGTTCCTTGGAGAGTGTAGTTGAGCACTATAAAAGGATTTCCCGAAATTATGACGGGATCGAGAAAAAATGGGATTTATATATTCGATTCAGAGTGACCCTATCTCAGTAACTATAATAACTAAACTCTTCAAATTTGATACACAAGTAGGTATTTTATTAATTAAAACATTGATTTCAGGGTTTCTGGAAATTCCCACGGGATAAGGAAAAAAACGGGATTTACATATTCAGTTCAACGAAATCCTATGAACTATAATTACTAGACTTTTCAAATTTGGCACAGAAGTAAGTGATTATAAGAGTAAAAAAAGGTTTAAGAATTTTCGGGAATTCCCACGGGTTAAGGAAAAAACGGGTTTATATGCGGTTTTCAACGGGATTGATTTTTCGTTTTACTGGTCGTAGAAATCTGAAATTTAGTATTTAGGTTCCTTGGGGGGTGTAGGGGAGCACTACAAAAGTATTTCCCGAAATTCTGACGAGATGGGAAAAAACGGGATTTTTCGTTTTACTGGTAGTAGAAAGCTGAAATTTGGCATGTAGGTTGCTTGAGAAGTGTAGGCAAGCATTAAAGAGATAACTTTCCGAAATTCCCACGGGAAAGGGAAAACGGGATTTTTCGTTTAACTGGACGCAGAAAGCTGAAAATCGGCATGTAGATTGCTTGGGGAGTGTAGAGGAGCATTGAGAGAGGACTATCGAAAATTCCTACGGGAACGGGAAAACTGGACTTTTTCGTTTTACTGGTCGAAGAAAGCTGAAATTTGGCATGTGGGTTCCTTGGGGAGTGTAAGGGAGCTTTAAGAGAGCATTTCCCGAAAATTATTACGGGAACGGAAAAAAACGGGATTTTTCTTTTTCTTTCTTATATATTTATTTAAAATTTCTTATTTATTTCTTACTTATTTAAAAAAAAAATATTCTAAAGTGTATACTCCCGAGGTGGCCCTATTGTCACCAAATCAGGATCTGATGACGGGATCACAGGGAAATCGAGGGCAACCCTCAAATTTTGTAGGCTCGCATGCGTTTTTCATATATTTTCTCAAGCTATTTAAATATTTACGTCTGATAGACATCATCTCATGTTGATGAGCTGATGATGGACGGTAAAACTCCTTAACGGTTAGGAGTTTATTTTATTAAATTATCATAATATGCACGTAAAGACCTTTAGTTGTATTCTTTCTGGTTATTCAGGTGAGCTGATACTGAAAGGTATAACTCCTTAATGGTTAGGACACATTAAGAACCTACGCCAAACCAATCAACTCATTACGTAACAAAATTTATCCATACCTATAGAACAGTATACGGTGCTACGAAATACCGTGACTGGCTGACTGACTGACTGACAGACAACGCGTAGCTTAAACTACAGATTTTACAGACCTGAATTTGGCACACATGTAAGTTAGTGGATAAATGATCATAGAAGTGCACTAAGTAAGGACTTTTTGTCTTTTTAAACTTTGTTTGTTTCATTGTTTATTGGGGGTAATCTCTGAAACAACTGAGCTGATTTAAAAAAAAACTATTGGTGAAAGCTTTTTAAAAATATATACCCTAAATAATAGAAGCCTATTTCAATTAAATTGCGGACAGTGAAGTGTTCTATTGAATTCGCTTATTCCTATCCCACGGGAATCCTATGTCGCGTAGGTACGAAGTCGCGAGCAAAAAAAAACAAGTACTTGAGTTTTCTAAAATTACACCCCTGACCTGAAGATGTGAAACAGGGCTTTGAAAAATCAATTAAAACACGAAAATAAAGATCGTGGAAAGTATATATGTGTTACCCCAAATTTAACGCGAGCGAAGCCGCGGGCAAAAGCTAGTTCCATATAAATAGTGATGTTTCGTATAACAAAGTTGGCTATTTTTATTTAACAAACAAAAATACACGCGACTGCAATCAAAGTTTCACCTTTGCACGTTGTTAATTTGCAAACAGCAATAAAAGTTAACAACGAGCGACTATTTGTTGAATCAATTGATTGACGATGCGCAGCTGGCAATAATTGGCATGCAAATCTGTTACAATGAACTGTGAATACCCCTTCAACTTTACCACAAGTGAAACCTGAACAATTGCTTTATTTGACTATTATAGTTAAATAAACACAATACCTGGTACTTACTTACATTCGCAAGCATTTATTAAATCTTCTTTTCTCAAATATGCTCAGAAAATTTCGCTTTCCATTTAAAAACATTAAAAAAGAATACGTGGCGGCTCATTGTTGCTCTTTGTAATTAAAAAAACAAAAGTTACTTACCCAGGAATAAAATAAATGTATCTTTTGCACAGCAAAATTGACAAGATCTTAGATTAGGATTAATTAATTGTTATGTATTATTTATACTATTTCTTACTACCGCACATTGTTGGAGAAAAATCCTCTACGAAAACTTGCGTTGCCTGACTCTTAATCTTTACAAGCCTAGCGATGCTCAGTTTGCAAACTAACTCGCCAGTCAATTCCCTACTTTCCGGACCTCGGCAGTAATGAAGTGCCTACTTATTGTATGCTCTCACTATGGTGTGGACCTTCAAATAACGACATCGAACTCATTCAAGCATGCGTGTAGTATGCGTGTGGGTGCAGAACTGTCCCACGGTGAACAAATATTGCATATCTCGCAATCGCTTTATGATGATCTTCGATCAAACCATTTATAATTTCATGATCGTCTAGTAACTTAATAGAAGATGACTGAATAGCACGATTTTGCTTTCTCTCAAACACTCTCAAATCATACGAAGTTTCAAGAACATTGATACTCTTCTCCAAGATTTCGAAATAGCAAAAAATAAATTCTGCTAATAAATATTTAAATTGAAAGTGCCCATCTATTCACAGCATGACTGGCATACTCCTATTGAATCGGCCGGGTGGGTATAAGTTTTCAAACAAATTCAGATTAACGATTAAACGCGAAGAATATTAACGTCGAGGTATAGTGCTTTATGCTGGACATTCAAAAGCAATTACGTTTTACGTTACGTTTAGTGAAGCAAATAGTTTGCAATGTAGATTGGTATGTGATTACCGGAACATTATGGTAAGCTATGACGAGGCACTTTTGAAAAATATTAGTTAAACACCGATTTGAAGATACTATCTCCAAAATTGCTTGTAATAAGAGCCAACGAGTAGCAGTCGCATGTCTTGTTTGTTTTATACGATTTCACTGATGGATTTTATAGGTCAAAAGAGCTTTTATGTAGATTGATGGCTATCTACTCTCAACTCAACTCAATCTAGTTTAATGGTTGTCCCAATGGAATGGCCTCTTACAACAGAATTGAAAAAACCGGCCAAGAGCGTGTCGGACACGCCCGAAATAGGGCTCCGTAGCCATTACATTAATAATAATAATAATAATAAAATCTTTATTCAATAAGACAAAATTGCACAAGAGAGAATGAACAATTACAAAGAAAAGACAACTTAGGTTAAACATAGCACAATTAAAAAATTGAATCCTGACACACAAACTAGCAAAGCCCGTATCTTGCAAGTCAGTGTTTCTTGCAATTAAGTAATATTTTTCTAAGGATTTCGTATTTTGTACGGAATATTCCAAGTTTAGGTATATTTTATACCTTAGGCTGCTATTTACTCTGAAACTACTAATAATTCTCAAGAAAACTTAACCGTTATAGTTTTCCTTGTAAGTTTGATATACTTACTACCATCCTGAATTTTGTCAAATTTTTCCACCCACCGGTTTAGATTTTAGGTATTTGCACTTTAAAGTTGAATATTTTGCAAACAAATCACTGAATCGAAAAATCGTTTTAGCAACCCCCTAATGGTTTTAAAAGACCTATACAACGATACGCCACACTACAAGAATGGATGAGAAAAAAAATTGCCCCCACTTTACGTCTATATTTATATCGTATATTTTTTTTTTTTTTATTGTACCATTTTTTCGGCATAGTTTACATCTATATTCGTGCAAAATTACAGCTTTCTAGCATTGATAGTCCCTGAGCAAAGCCGCGGACGGACAGACAGACAAACAGACAGACATGGCGAAACTATAAGGGTTCCGTTTTTGCCATTTTGGCTACGGAACCGTAAAAAGCGGGAAATAACTTTTCTACAATTTAAAGCGTCGTCGTCGCTTCATACCCGGTATCTTCGAGTTAAAAGAAATAATAGTTTTGTATTTATATTTGCTTTGCAGTCTGTGTAAATCTCATCTTGGATTTCGACAATGACTCGTCAAAGCTTTGATTAGGAACGTTGTTCGCGGGTCATTAGTATCACCGGCGTGAGGGACAGGCGGGTCGCTGGTCGCTGTGCACAGCTCGCCGCTCGTAGCAGCGATTGTATCTAATGAATACCGACAAAAAATACAATATCTGATTACACTTTAATAAAGCTAAATAGTGTCAGATACAAATAGCGATAAATATGTTTTACCAAAAAGGAAAGTTCGAAAGGCGCAACGGTTTCGTGTGATTTTTATCTAACATGTTGTTACTTTACTTCAAATAAATATGCTCATTTATAGAAAGCTGAATGTTGTGCTGTAAGTATTGAATTGCAAAATGCGGCTGTTGAGGCGGCGTCAAATTGTTGATAAAAAAGCGACAAAATAAAGATTGGAATATTAAGTACTTTTAGTTGTTGAACTCGAACGAGAGCAGAGTGGACCCTGAAAATGTTTTTCTGCCAATTCAATTCAGTACCACTACCATAAGTTTACAGTGACCGTACTCGATAGCGACGGCGTAAATTATTTGTAGAGGCGCTGTACAATTCTCCATACAAATAATTTACGCCGTCAACAAGAATCAATGAAGTTGAACAATAGTTTTTTTTTTCAAATCGGTTCATAAATGACGTAGTTGGAGGTCGTCATGATCATCATCAATTGCTACGCCCCAACAGGGCATATTTTTTTTATAATTCTTTTGTAGAAAATGCTGCAATAAATAAATACTGAATACAGCATATCAGCCGTAGGAAGTTAATGTTGAACACAGGCCTCCCCCATAGTTCTTGCGTGTCACACACTACGCAGATACGATAATATACGAGACGATACATTGTCTAAATCCTTCAAACTGAGTATTCTTGTTTTTTGGTGCGGATTGTTTATATAGGATGTTTTCGTGTTTATCTCTTCTACATTTATTCGCGTGCAGCAGGGCTCTCACATCAACCTATATCTATCTGCAGATAAAATACTATACCATATTTATATCGGCAGATATTATACACAGAACAATTTATATACGCAGATAATATCTTTGCCATCTTTCGATATATGTCGGTGCCCACAGATACTTCACGATAAAATATAAGTTATCTGCGCTGTGTGTGTTAGCTCATTGAATTGTATAGGGAGCGATATTGACAGATATGCGTTCAGATACAGATATCTTATCGTATCTGCTTAGTGTGTGACACGCCTCACGCCGACAAAATGGTAAAATAAAAAAATTTTTACGGTACCCCCAGGTGGGGTGATTTTATTTTTCTCTAATAACCCTATAGTGTGGGGTATTGTTGTATAGATATTTTAAAACCATTGGAGGGTTGCCACGACGATTTTACAATTCAGTGAAATGTTTGCGAAATATTCAAGTTTAAAGTGAAAATTTTCATTAAAATTGAGCGGTATGGTAGTAAGTACATCTTTACAAGGAAAATTATAACGGCTAAGATTGCTTGAGAATTATTACGAAATCCTTAGAAAAATATTACTTACTTGATTTTTTCGTAATGGCTACGAAACCCTTTTTTGGGCGTGTCCGACACGCTCTTGGCCGGTTTTTGAATTCGATTAATATAATCCTAAAGATGATCTCAAAGCAATCTGTGAGTAAGTAATTCTGGAAAAGACCCTCACTGGTGAAATTATTATATATATATAACTAAGACCTAAGTAACCGAACCGTTGTTTACTCATGCATTAGGTAAACTTCGCCAAGTCGCGTGCGTTCATCCGGCTAATGCGGAGCTTGGGAGCAATGCCCTTTCCCCAGAGTAGGTATCGTCTCACAAATCCAAGGTGACCTTCAAACAAAAGGCCGGTTCCACAAGCCAATTTGGACAAAAATAAGGCTTTTCGTAATTTTCGTTGACATATCTGTGGCTCTAATTATTTTATCACGCTCTTGTTTTAAGAATAAGAATAAGATATGTTGTAAGAATTTATTTTTTATTTATTGTTTTTTTTTATTAATTAAAATAAAATTAAGGCAGATAGCAGATAATGGAGTGAAATACGATTGATAAGATAAGGGAAAGAATGACGATGATGAGTCTACATTAAACTTCTGGTTGAATACTCAAAGTCATAGAATATAACGCAATGCAAGTCGCGTTTTGCAGAAGTAACATACACGAGATTGTGGTTGTAGGTATGCATTGTTTGATTTAGGAGTCTAGAAGTCTAGGAATGCAGGAACACTCGAATGTTAAAACTCCTACTAAACAACGCCGAAGCCGAAGATAGGAGAGGTATACGTGCGTAGACCAAGACAAGAATTCTAAGCTTCAGCTAATGCTACCGCCATTAGAATTGTGTTCTACAAGCAGCATAATAATGAGATGCATCTCCTCCTCAATGTTCTGATTAATAATTAAGGTCGTATATTTTTTTAATCCAATCAATTTCTTACGCCATTATCTATAGGTACAGTCAACGACATAAATAAGTGATCATTTATGTACCTTGTCGCTTTCAGTCGTTACTTGTGGTCGTTACACAATTTCGTATGGCTTTTAAACATGACGTTAAAGTGAAGGTACGAAAGTGATCACTTATTTATGACGTTGACTGTACCTACGCCATTGCTGTGTGTAGTCTAGCGCACCGCGCACCTAATGTCCGAAATAAATGATTTGTATTTGTATAGTTAGCCGAACGTGATCCGAAAGTACAAGGTTCTAATGTAAGTTAAGGCTGAAAGGTTCGGCAGTTCTTCGGCCGAATCCGCACTTTCGGCCGAAACATGACTTTAAAGCCACTACCGAAACGCTTTTTCATCTAATAGAGCGGCAAAATTGCTGTCACAGTCCGTATGCCAAAGCTGCATGCAGGAGTGGCCGATACAGCAGATGAAAGCAATTTAGGACTAAACCGCCATAATATTGTTTAGCGACATCAACCAACATGACCAAAACGACCGAAGTAGTCCTGACTTACGTTTTAATTTCGCCTCTAAATCAACGCGCGCGCCTTCGCGGGAATGACGTAATGTCGCCTATTGCGCACCATTGCATATTTTAGTGCCCATAGAAATTATGCGCGATAAAACATACCTACCTGACGTCGCCTTGCGCCGCATATGCTCACTGTTGCTGCTTTAGGAAAACAATCTCGATTGGTACCTAGTTCTGCCTGCTCAGTGCCTACCATGCCAATGTGTTTGTTAACCCGTCGAACGCCCTGCGCGCCACAGTGCTGTGGCGCGTATATCTAAGTAGTCGTGGTTGGTCACTTTTTGTTACTAGTTTCGATCATCATTTTAGGGTACTAGTCCAAAATTACCCAAAAAAAGTCGTTGGTCGCGCGACGGGTTAAAAAAATGATTTGTTTCTAACTGCGTTGGTCTAACGTTGGTACGTTGGTTGGTTTGGTTGGCACCCGCCCTACTCGTAAATACATACATATTTGAAATGAGTAGGCACAATGTCATAATGTCTAGTCTCCAAAGTCTACCAAATAAGATAAATATTCATTTTGATAGATGCTTAAAAGCCTATAGGTATAAACAATAGCTACAATCTGCACAATCTTAGTGTGTTGGCGAAAAACAATTATAGGTCATTATTTATTTGCACTATATTTATGAAAAATTCTTTATTCGTCATGGCAGGGGCACTACCGTGGCCCTGATTGGATACTGAACTGAAAATATCATGTTATTTATTTAGTTAGTTATTTATTTTTATATCCAACATTTCGGCCTAGTAGATATACATACATGTAGTATTTTTGAGCTGTAGTACTTACCTTCTACCCAGCATTTATTTATAAAAAAAATTACTAGGTCAAAATACACAGAAATCCTCAGAATATAAAATTCAAAGAAAGGGGTAGGTAAAGAACTTGATAGGTACTTACTTATTTCTTATTTGTTCGAACAGAAAACAAACAGCTCCAAATAATAATATACTAGGTTATACGAAAAGATAAATGAATAAATATTTATGAAAACGTAAAATATTTCAACAACTGAGTGCAATTTTTATTCTACCTGATGTGATGGAATTAATTAAATAGGCAGTGATGGATGAACATGAACATGTTCATAAATTCGTACTATATAAATTAACCGCCGCTCTTAGAAACGTGTGG